>NC_064283.1:3648690-3687804 GCF_019186545.1 Solanum stenotomum
TCCAGGGTGTAGGCTCGGGTCGTGACAAGTCTGTAATGAGTTATTATGCTAAAACAATGGAGATAAGCAACAAAATGTGATTTCATGGTGAAAAGATGACCGATGTGACAATCGTGGAAAAGATATTACGCTCCCTGACACCGAAGTATGACTATGTCGTTTGCTCCATTGAGGAGTCAAAAGATATAGATGAGTTATCGCTTGACGAATTGCAAAGTTCCTTGTTGGTACATGAGCAAAAGATGAACCGCAGTTCATCTTTCGAAGAGCAGGCTTTGAAGGCTTCTACTAATACTCGTTTCTCTAATTTTAGAAGAAGGGGTAGAGGTAGAGGAAGAGGAAAAGGAGATCGAGGATACAGAGATGAAGGCAGCAAAGATGGCAATCGAAATTTTAGAGCCAATAATGACTGCGACAAAGGCAGAGGGAGAGATTTTGACAAATCCAAGGTAGAATGTTACCGTTGCCATAAATTTGGTCATTATCGTTCCGGATGTCGTACAAGGCTGCCTAATGAGCAAGAAGAAAAGTCAAATTTTTCTGAGAATAAGGAAGGAGAAACCTTGTTGATGGCGGTTCATGCTAGAACGAGCCCGAGAAACAACTTATTTGGTATGTAGATACTGGCTGCAGTAACCACATGACTGGAAGTAAGTCTTCTTTTACTGTTTTAAATGAAAATTTCCGGTCGACAGTTAGTTTTGGTGATCTTTCAATTGTGAATGTGATGGGAAAGGGTAATATCAATTTTAGAACAAAAAATGGGTGTGTGGAAATCATATCCAATGTGCTCTATGTTCCAGCTTTGAAAAGCAATCTGTTAAGTGCCGGTCAACTGTTAGAAAAAGGGTATGTAATCACCTTAAGAAATGATGCATGTGAAATTTCTGATCCCTCCAAAAGAGTTATTGCTTTTGTGAAAATGAGTCAAAACAGGTTGTTTCCTTTGAAGATTGAAAATGTTCAATCTTGCTATATGGCAGAAGTGAGAAATCCTTCATGGTTGTGGCATTTTAGATATGGTCAATTGGGTTTTGGTGGATTAAGAACTCTCCAACAGAAAAAGATGGTGATAGGTCTTCCAGAAATCATCACCCCTTCTCAAGTTTGTGAAGAATGTGTTGTTGGCAAACAACATCTTTCTCAATTTCCAAAAGGGAAGTCGTGGAGAGCGAGTAGTGTTTTGGAGCTGGTGTATTCAGATATTTGTGGCTCAATCAACCCAATTTCAAATGGTGGTAAAAGGTATTTTATTACCTTTATTGATGATTATTCCAGGAAGACATGGGTGTATATTCTGCAAGAAAAGTCGGAGACCTTTAATGTATTTAAAAGCTTCAAAGCTCGTATGGAGAATGAGACTGGAAAGACCATTAAGAACCTTCGGACAGATCGCGGAGGAGAATATTGCTCTAAGGTATTTGATGAATTTTGTGAGACTCGCGGCATTCGAAAACAACTCACAACATTATATACACTACAGCAAAATGTGTGGCAGAGAGGAAGAATAGAACCATTCTCAATATGGTTCATACCTTGCTGGCTCAAGGAAGAGTTCCAAAGGAATTTTGGCTGGAAGCAGTGAATTGGAACATTCACATCTTGAACAGAAGTCCCACTTTTG
The DNA here is from genome assembly GCF_019186545.1 of Solanum stenotomum. NCBI lineage: Eukaryota > Viridiplantae > Streptophyta > Magnoliopsida > Solanales > Solanaceae > Solanum > Solanum stenotomum. Next base: position 3,650,315 of record NC_064283.1, read on the forward strand.
CTCTTCGAGATATGACACCTGAGGAAGCTTAGAGCGGGTGGAAACCAGCAGCAGACCACTTCAAAGTTTTTGGTTCCATTGCGTATGCACATGTTCCAAAAGCAAAAAGGAAGAAGCTTGATAATAGAGGAGAGAAATGTGTTTTTCTTGGAGTTAGCGAGGCATCCAAGGCGTACAAGTTGTTCAATCCATTGACAAAAAAGGTTGTGACCAGCAGAGATGTTGTTTTTGATGAAGAAAGAACTTGGGATTGGAATATGCAGCAGTCTACTCCAGTCCTAATTAATAATGAAGTCTAAGAAGTAGTTGTGGTACCCGAAATTTTTGAAAATTCTACTTAAGAAGTTGCTGAAACTTCACCATCAGTTGTACCTGATATTTCTGAAACTTTTCCTCGTGCAGCTGCTGAAAGTTCAGCATCAATTTTGGAAGAGACTGATACAGCTGATCACCCTCTTCGTCGTGCTCGCAGAAGGCCCGCGTGGATGATGGATTTTAAGGTAACAGGGATTGATGTTAATGAAGATGTTTCCCATTTTGCATTATTTGCAGACTGCGATCTTACAACTTTTGAGAATGTTGTCAAAAAGGAGAAATGGCGTAAAGCCATGGATGATGAGATTGATTCTATTGAAAGAAATGGCACTTGGGAGTTATCAGATCTTCCCAAGGAGCACAAAATCATAGGTGTCAAGTGGGTCTATAAGACGAAACTCAAGGAAAATGGTGAAATTGACAAGTATAAGGCGCGATTGGTGGCTAAGGGATACAAGCAAGAGCATGGAGTGGACTACACAAAATTTTTTGCACCAGTTGCGAGGCATGACACCATCAGAATGGTAATTGCATTTGCGGCACAAAATTCGTGGCCTATCTTTCAGTTGGATGTCAAATCGACTTTCCTACATGGATACCTAGAAGAAGAGGTATTTATCGAGCAACCTTCTGGTTATATTAAAATTGGATCTGAGCATAAGGTATATAAGTTGAAAAAGGCTTTTTACGGACTAAAACAAGCTCCGCGAGCTTGGTATAGTCGCATCGAGACTTACTTTCAAAAGGTTGGTTTCCTGAAATGTCCATATGAGCACTCTTTTTTTGTTAAATTTGAAGAACCAGGAAAAATGCTCATTGTGTGTTTATATGTTGATGATCTTATATTTACCGGGAATGATAATGCCATGTTTTCTCATTTTAAGAAGTCCATGATGGATGAATTTGAGATGTCTGATCTAGGTAAGATGCATTATTTTCTTGATTTAGAAGTAGTGCAATCTGATGATGGTATATTTGTTTCCCAAAAGAAATATGTACGGAAAATTTTAGACTGATTCAAGATGAAGAATTGCAATCCAGTCAATACTTCCGTTGAGTTCGGCCTGAACCTAAACAAAGTTGGAAGATGAGATGTTGTAGACAGCACACTGTTTAGGCAAATTGTAGGTAGTTTGATGTATCTTACTGCCACAAGGCCCGATATCATGTATGTTGTAAGTCTTATAAGTTGATATATGGAGAGCCCCGCCGAAATTGACCTGCTAGCTGCCAAGAGAATCCTTCGCTACTTACAAGGAACTAAGGATTTTGGTTTGTTCTATAAGCAGGGTGAGAAATCAAGTTTGCTTAGTTTTGCTGATAGTGACTATGCAGGAGATCAAGACGACAGGAAGAGCACATTAGGTTATATTTTTATGCTGAGCACAGGGGCTGTTTCATGGTCTTTCATGTAACATCCGACAATTTAAAATGAATATGAAGAAGCTTGAAATTGGAAGTAGTCACTTTTGGAAAAAGTTCAGAATCTGGAAATTTGGCTAAGTCCAGAATCTGGAAATTTGGCTAAGTTCCAAACTTGGAAATTTGGTTAAGTGTGGAAAATCAGTGAGTTTTTGCCAACTTTGAGCAGTCATAACTCCTAGCTCAGGATGATCCAGGAGTAGTTCCAGTTATGTTTGGAAAGCCCTTGGAACGATCTTTCCAATGCCACCGAGTTTGCTCGATTCCGAGTTCATATGAGCGAGTTATGCCCTTTGAAAGTTGGGCAGTTGGCAGGGAGTCCGTCCGGAAATTTAAGGGCATTTTGGTCTTTTCACAAATCATTTCTTTTGAAGTTATATTGTTGTGTTAGGCTGATTGTGGATCATTTTTGTTCCATTTTAAAAGAGTAAGAGTTAGGGTTCTTAAGTGAAGAAAAGAAGAAAAGAGAAAAAAGAGAAGAAGAAGAGGAAATCAGAGTTTCCGTCAAAGATCATCGTGGAAATCGTCGGGGGTGATCCCTAATAGGTATGTGAGTTCATAGTGATGGGTTGATTCTTTCCCCCACACACCAAACTCGTTTTATTATTGAGAAAAGATTGGTTGTGTTGTTTGGAGTTGTTGGTTGTGTTGTTGATATTCTTAATTGTGTTGTTGAAGTCCCTTGTTGATTTGGGACATGATTTGGTTGTATTTTTGAGTTGAATCTCTTGTATGTTGAGGGATTTTATGATCCTTAGTGTTGGTTGGTTCATACCCCCACACACCAACTCGTTTTTAATTCCAAGAAAAGATTTATTTTGGTTGTTGAAGTTGTTGGTTGTGTTGTTGAAGTTCTTGCTGATTTGGGACAGGATTTGGTTGTGTTTTTTAGTAGAATCCACTGTATGTTGAGGGGTTTATGACCCCAAGTGTTTGGGAAAAAAACCTTTGAAGTTAAGAGGGTTAGAGTTGGCAACATGAAGGAGAGAAGTCAGGCTGCTTTCAGGAAGCAAGTCTGTGTCGCGGCTGTGTTCCCTCTGTGAACAAAATCTGCTCTGTTTTCAGAATTTAATTTCGTAATTCTTCTTAAGTTTAGCTGTCCTAAATTATTCCTAAACATCATGGGGTCCTTCCAAACACAAATCATTACCCTTGAATTCATAATCCAATAGAGTTAGTTCCAAGTCAAGTAAAGTAAGAAGTCAAGTGAAGTTAAGAGTTAAGCTTAGAAGTTAAGCAAGTCAAGCAAGTTGTAAAGTTGTTCAAGAGTCTTTATTGAACGTTTTAACTTCATTTTTAGACTCTAGTGCCAAGTCAAGCAAAGAGCTTAGAGTTTCAAGCTAAGTAAAGAGTCTCAAGTTTCAAGTTGAGTAAAGAGTTTAAAGTTGAGTTCATTTCTCAAAGTTATTAGGGAACTATGTATTCCCAAAGAAGTTTTAAAGAAATGTCTTTACATTTAAACAAGGTTGGAAACTGAGATTTCCAAAGAGCCTTCGGGATAGTTTTTTTTTGAGTAATTATCTCAATCAGCAGGAAGACATATGTTTTAAAAACATAAGAGCCAGTACATTTTTGGGAGTAGTATCGAGCACCGAATTGGGCGAGCGTTCAAAGAACCCACAGCCCCCATAGAACCATGTTAGCCTCCATGGGTAGAAAAGGATCATACTTTTTAGATGAATCATTTTCATATTAGACTAGTGGATCCATTAGGCAGTTCAGGTCTTATACCTTTGGCCGGGTATAGGATGCTCTGGCAGCGTGAGGTCAATCGTTGTATATCACTATTGCTCTTATGTGATGGTTGTCGGTTAGAGAAACTCCCACAACAGTTATTGTATTTTTATACACATAAATTATTGTATTTTATATACATCAGTTCAATTGTATTTCTATATACATCTCAGGCTTATTGTATCCTTGTATACACACACAGAGTTTATAGCATGTTTTAAACAGTCTTTCTTTATATCGCACTTGTTTTAAATTGTCTTATATTGAAAGAAGTCAGTCAGGTTGAGTTAAGTTGAGCAAGGTAAACTTTTCAGTTTCTTCCAAATTTCCTTCTAGCCTATGTTGCTTAGTTTTCTAGCTCGCATACTCGTACATTCCATGTACTGATGCCAGTTGGCCTCCATCGTCTTATGATGCAGATACAGGTACCCCGGATCAGCATCCTGCACGCCGTTGATCCAGCTGAGCACTCTAGAGTCAGTGGTGAGCCTCTTTGCATTCCGGATGACTCAATTATTTTGTGTTCTTAGTTTTTGTTTTATTAGGATGTTGCGGGGTCTGTCCCAACATCCATCTCAGTATTTTAGAGGCTTCATAGACAGACAGTTGGTCAGTTAGTTTTGAGTCTCTCATCTAGGTATATATGTAAATATTCTATTTTGAGATTCGAGTTGCCTTTATGGCCATATTTTATAAGTTAAGTTGTTTCGTAATATTGCATTGCATGAATTTACCCTGTTGAGTTAGGTTTCCGCTGAGTTAAGAAAGTCAGGCCAAGGGTTCGCTTGGGGCCATGAATGGTCTCTGGGTGCCGGTCCCGCCCAGAGTGTAGGCTCGGGGCGTGACATTCCAGAAAGCAAAAAATTGTCGCTTTATCAAGTACTGAGGCTGGATTTATTGCTGCTACAGCTTGTGCTTGTCAAGCTGTTTGGTTGAGAAGAATTCTTGAAGAGCTGCAGTTTAAACAAGAAAGAGCAACTACAATTTTCTGTGATTACAACTCTGCTATTAAGCTATCTAAAAATCTAGTGTTACATGGAAGAAGCAAACACATTGATGTGAAGTATTATTTCCTGCTAGATCTCAACGATGGAGGAACGATAGAGTTGCCGAAGTGAAGATCAGCTGGCGGATATTTTCACTAAACCTCTCAAGTTTCTGTTTTTTCAAAATCTCAGAAGGTTGATAGGTATCGGCACTATGGAAGAGTTCAAGAAGCTGACTCTAAACTGAAGCTTGAAAGCTTTCAGTTTAAGGAAGGGTGTTAGTTTTTAATAAGTCACGTTAGTAAATAAGATGCCTACTGTTACGTTTGTCCTAGTCTTTAGGAAGTACTTTAAAACGTGGACTGTTATCTAGTTTTTAGGAGAAAAATTTGGTGAAGTATTTTTTTTTTGGCTTTAGCCGTTGTTGTATTTTTGCATTATAAAAAGACTCCTGCAGCAGTGTAAGTCTGTTGAGAAGCCAAGTTATTCTTTTCTCGTGTATTGTCTGTGTTTTACTCTATATTTGTTGTTCTCAAGTTATTTTTTTCTTATCAATAACTCAGTTGATATCAAATGGTAAGATTTATCTATACGATCGATAAAAATATTGAGTAGATATTCCAAATACAGGTACTCAATACATATTCGAATTTTTAATCAATATTATACATAGAAAAAAAATTAACATTGATATAACATTAACATGATGATTAAATATAATTAAATCACTATATACAAAAAAAATTGAGCACAAAATTAAATAAATATAAGGGATATATGTAAATATGAAAGGGATATTTTGATCTAGGTAAATATAATTGTCTACTTCTACTTCTCTTCCATTTAAAAACAATTTATTGTTTGGCCAAACACAAATATAAGGTGTTTTTATCTCAAAATAAGAAATTTTGGCCTCTCAATTACAATGTCAATGATCAGTTGAATATTCTCTCAATAACAATGTCAATGATCAGTTGAATATTATTAATTTGTCAAAATATTATATTTCATAAATAGAAAATTGTGTTGTATATATCAATCAAAAATTACTTTTATACATATATTAAATCTCATCACCCTTAAAGAAATTAATCTTTGATTTTGCAATGCTGGAAATATAGCAGGCAAAGAGCCATTAGTTAATCTTCAGGTCAATATTCCTCTAATTTGTTATCTAATAACTAATTAGTAATTACCATCATCAAATAATCTTTCTTTTATATATATATATATATATATATATATATATATATATAGGGGTGTTNGTATAACAATTACTCCTCAAGATGAAAATTACCATATAGGTTTTTGCCATGGCATGGGACTTATATCTGATGAACTTTATAAGGTTAAGTCACAATTAATTTGTTTTAATTAATTTCTACATTATTCTAAAATATATATATAATTAGCTTTAGAATTTGACATATCAAGTTAATTTGAATATTAATTTGTCTTAACAGTCATTGGAGAAGAATTGTAGAGAATATACAAATATAGATCCCAACAATAAAGGATGTGCAAATGACTTTCGAAATTTCAAACAGGTTATAAGTATTGTTTTATAGTACTATCAATCGATATAGTTTAACGTGTGATAATATATTATTAATTATTTTTATGTGATTAAATTAAAATATAATTATGCAGATGATAAGAGACATTAATGTGGAACACGTATTAAAGCCCTTTTGCACAAATGATGATGATGCTAAAGACATGTAATCAAATGACTGGTGAAAGAAGATTACTTGATGATAAACTCATCTCCTTGCAACGTGAAGATAAGTGTGATGTAAGTTTTTTTTAGTTTTATTATACCTCATATTTTTATTGTCAAGAGACTTTAATATTTATAGCATGTCAGAATGGAAGTTGAGGTGGTTAGCTAGACTCTATACCCATATACTCTCAGCATATGAGTCTATTCTATTGTTGTAGTTAATGAAGGTATACATTCCTAATTTCTCGATATGAAACGACATATGAGAAATAGATGCCCAACTAACAATGTTCAATAATAAAAAAAAATATTTCTAAACAAAAAAAGAGGAAAAAATGATAATATCTTAGATGATTACTAAAAAAATATCTTAGATGATCCTCCGAGAATTCTTTTAGAAAGTTGCTCAACTTTGTTTTATACTATAATTAATTAATTGACTATTGCTTAAAAAAAAATGGAATGACATTAAAAAAAAACTACCCTCATCCATTGAGAAATTATATCCTAAAAATTTTGAAAAAAAAAAATACGACAAATAGAAGTGAAGAAAATGCTTGATAATGCCTAGGCTATATATATAAATTATTATATTTATTGTCTGTGTATTTAACTTAAATGAATAAATAAGATACTATTAACCGTAAAAACTTATTGTCAATTACTTCAGTTTGATTGGCACAAGCCTATGAGGTATTGGGCTAATGGCCATGAAATCCAAGAAGCTCTTCATGTGCAGAAGGTATGTGGATTACAAGTATATATATATATATATATATATATATATTACTTATAATATTGACTTGATACGCCTCATAAGAATCAATAAATAAAAAATAAACTTTCATAAAGTACACCAATATAGGTGCTAATTACTCAATGCATTCAATTATTATGAATCTTGTCTGTATCTAGTAAATGTATCTCATCTCTCTCCTCTATCGTCCGCCTCTTTCATCCCTCTAGTTTCTTGTATTTATGTTTCATAATGTATTTATATATCACACTTTCATGTATTCATATATTCAGTATTTAATATGCATTGATGTATCAATGTATCTGTGTATATCAAATTTATCTAGTATATCTAGTATATTTAGTATAAAAATGTATTGATGTTTTCAATGTATTTGTGATGATACTAGTTTATCTGTGCATAAATACATCTATCTGATACCAATTTTGTGATGTATCCCGGATATCTATGCATGGATAACATACTTAGAAAAAAATGCAGACGAAGATATAGTCATTCAGATATAAGTATTTGGTGTAATTACGCCTTAATTACATACTTAAAAAAATAAAGACGAAAATATAGTTATTCAAATACATGTATTTGATGTAATTACGTCATAATTACATACTTACAAAAAATATAAAGACAAATATAGGAGTGTTTATCTAATTAAAAAAAAATCTAAATAAAATGATAATTTTACTTGTGATTTTACTCTTTACAGGAAATTATAGAAAGTTGGATAACATGTAGAAGAGATATAAGTGAAGGCTCTCATCACAACTACACTTTGACGGTACATAATGTTGTACCATATCATGCAAATCTAAGCACTAAAGGCTATCAATCACTTATATATAGGTAATTAATATTTATTATTACGTTTGTGTCTGTTTTAACTTTATATATTTGGCTTTAGATTATCGTTATTGTCAACTAATGATTATAATTCTAACTCGCATGATATTCGAATTTAGAAGTGTATAAAAAATCAAACCCAACAATAAATTAAACTGAAAAGAATGTTATTAAAAAAATTTCAATGATAATGCCAAAAGGTCAAAGGACTTGTTCGTACCAAACACAAACTATTATATTATTAATGATCTTTTAAATCCAGGTTCCCAATTACTCTTCAGTTTTTAATATTTAAAGATAATTGGCATATTAGTTTAAAGTGAAACAACTTATTTCATGAATATATATAATGGAAGTTTTTTCTTTTTATGTTTAATTTAACAGTGGAGATCATGATTATATAGTACATTTTCAAGATACACAAACAAGGATAAAGTCTCTAAACTACTCTATTGATGATGATTGGCGTCAATGGAACGTAAACAAGTTGCTGGGTAATTAATCTCCAAATTTTACATCCTTAATTACAATTATGAAGTCTTAATTAGAACTAATTATTATGTGAGTTGATAATACTTAAACATTTTTCTAATATCGTATCATTGTATCTAGACGAGATCTTACTCCAACAAAATGACATGCAACAGTGAAGGTATGAAATTAATTTTAGAAACAAGCTACATGAAAATTGAGAAGTAATTCATGTCTATCAATTTAGCCAGATTGAGTTATATTTAAAGAGATTTATTTTTATTTTATATTTGTATTTAATTTTGCGTTTATTTTTATTTTTGTTTAATAGGGACCAGGACACACAACTTGTACGGACAAACCTGAATAATGTTTTGTTATGTTCAAAAGATGGATAAATTATTATCCTTTATAAATAGTCCTCAACTTCATCTAGATATCTTCTCTGTATTTTATTTTATTTAACTGAAAATAATCTTTTCTTAACTTTACCAACTTTAGATGTTTGTGAACAAAATCTTCCCTGTTCTGGTTTTACATGTCATTTGGAAGAGGGGCTGAAGATGGAATTAAAATCTTGTAATGCAGCTAATGGATTGACTCTTCTATGCTAATAAAATGTAGACAGAATATTTTTGGTCCTTTTCCATAGTTAAAATATACCAGACTTAACTTTAGATCTAAACTTGTACACTTCTTTGAGTGTTCAGAAGTGCATTTAGAGGTAAAAATGTTATCTAAAAATAAAAATTCTAAATTTGAGAGGAAGGTGTATAACTCCTAAACACGGAATGAAAACGTTCGAAAAATGCAAGTTACATCACTAGATAGACAGTTTTGAGTTTATAAATTCTGAATCGGTTGGGATGAATTATTCATACATATTAAGCAAAATTTCTTAACACAATACAATGAATTCTGCAAACTTGTAACTTCAACATTAGATCCACCCCTGCTAATTATCTAGGTCTTTTGAACTAGAAGTTCATGCAAGTCTTGAATGAAGTTATCGATGTATTTACTCATGAAGCCAGGACTCGAAAGAAGTTCCTTCCATTTCTTATGATTCTCTTTCACAAGACGACCAATTTGGCTATCTTTATCCATAACACATTTTACAGCCTTGCACAAATTCTCCTTTGTAAACAAATCATTTTCATCCTTCTCCACTTCTACACCAACCTTAAGTTGTTGTTCCATCAGTCTAGCATTTAATATGTGATCAATAGGCCTTGGCAAAAGTACCAATTGACAATCACACAACACCAAAGACTCCCACATCGACCCATAACCACAATGAGTCACAAAACAACCAACTGATTTGTGACTTAAAATCTCCAATTGTGGCACCCAACAATCAAGAATCAATCCTTTTTCTTGAACCCTTTCTTTGAATCCCTCCGGAAAGGCTTCTTCTACTGAATTTGTCCCTTTAGGTGGCTTAACAACTAATAGAAATGGTAATTCAGTCAGTTCAAAGCCTAAAACAAGTTGTTGAAACTGTTTCTTTTCAAGAATCATTTGGCTCCCAAATGCGCAGAACACTACTGATCCTGCCTCGAATTTCTCGAGCCAATCCGATAATCCATGTTCTTCTAAAGTCCCCTTTGTCGGTTCAGCAAGAACAGGTCCTGTGTACAGGACTGGCTTTTCAAATTGTGTTTCTATGTAGTCACAAAAGGTTCCTTCAATCTCTCTACATGTTTTCATACCTATTGCATCGCATCCTGTCATTCCCTTCTTCGATCGTTCGTAAAATGTCACACCCTTGCCATATTCATGAAATAGAAATGATAACAACTTAGCTTCACTCTCACGCAACACCACAGTAGTAGAAGGGTAACCTGCTGGTGGCTTTACTAGCTCAGCTGCAGTTGATGCCATAAATGTGGTCTTAACCGGTGATCGAATCAATGCTATAGATGATGCAGCAGGGCAAACAACTTTGTAACATAGAGTCTTGATACCCCCAATTTCTCGTGCCAAATCAGGAATCCAATAAGCAAAATCAAAGAAAACGAAATGGGGTTTCAGATTTTGAAGAAAAGATTTGATTTCATCATACAATTCATCAAAAGCTGTTGCTAATAGACTCTCCAATGATCCAGGAACATCAGCTGTAGTCTCTGCTCCATACGGGAGGCCATCTACATGAGGTATTGTGAGTTTATATAATGTGATGAGATTTGGGTAAAGATTGAGTTTTTGAAGTCTAATCTCAGCATTTTTGGGCAACAAGAATGAGATTTTGTGACCTCTTTTTGCAAGTTCATTTGACAGATTCATGAATGGGATTAAGTGACCAAAAGCAAGCCATGGGAACATCACTATTTCCAACTTTGACTCTGTGAATTCTGCCATTTTTTATGAATTGCTACTCTGTTTCGGGACTTGCCTGTATTAAGGGACAAAGTTACTTGTACGGCTGTGCAGATATTGGTGTTCGATTCTATGGTTCAAACTAATTCGGTTCACTATTGAAAAATAATTCAATTGAGTGGGACACCTGCATGGTGAGTGACTTGTTGGAACTAAACTTTATTACTATAAAATTTTGTCCCTTTGTTGATTACTATAGACAACTGTTATTATTTATTACTTAGTAAAATGACTATCAATAATTTAGGAATAATGGAGAACTTGTTGAAACTGCAAGTTGTGCTTCTGCTTCTTCTTCAACTTCAACAACAACAAGCTGCTTGCTTCGGATGCCACGGTGGAGTATCTTCCCAGTTTGCAGGGCCGCCTCCCGTTCCATCTAGAGACTGGTGAGCTCGAATGAATTTATTTAGAACAAGTTTGAATTTCAATTTTATAAGTTTTAAATTTAAGAATAACTATGTCAAACATGGTGGAAATGATTTGTAGAGATGGTAGTGATAATGATCGGTGTTAATGGTTGTAATAAGAGATAATTATTGAAAACATTCCTAAACTTGACATGAATTATTACTTTAATCTCCCAATTATTGACAACTTTAAAAACACTCATCTACTTGATTAACTAATTTAAAAACACTCATCTTATCCACTTATACGTATATGTGGCGTACTCATAGATATATATATAATAAAAAAAAGCATTCAAATAATTATATGTTAAAATTTAGTAAAGAAGATTTTTTTTTTTTTTTTTTTTCTTACCTCACCCCATCCCCTACCCAGAAACCCCCAATCCCCCAAAAAATTTTAAAAGTTTTTTTACCGAGTAGCCCGACTCCCCCCACCCCCTAAAAAATTGCTTTTAAAATAAGATTTATTTTTTTCTTATCCCACTCCTCTCCCCTCCAAAAAAAAAAAAAGTTTAAAAGTGGAAGGGGCGGATCCACCCTTGGCTGTAAAGCGATACCCCTTTGTCGAAAAATTACAGTGTATCTATATAGAAATCAAATTTGACTTAAATATATATATATATATATAAGTATTGACACATCTTGACACAAGTGAAAGACTTAATCTAATGGTTAAGATGTATCAAAAGTTCCTCAAGGTTGTGCGTTCACCTTGCCACTTGTGGATAGTAATAATGGAGGTGGTGAAAATAACACCGATAATAATAGTGCCTGAAAAATATATAGTGATTGATGATGTGTTAGTGATAACGGGTGCATGCCATTTCATTTACTACTACTTCTAAAAAATTTATATTTATATTACACTATAAATTGTAATTAATTATTAATTAAGTAGGTATGTTGGAATTGGTAAAGATGAGGAGGTGCAACTTTTGTACTATTTTTTGGAATCTGAATCCGAGCCTACAACCGATCCTCTCTTGGTTTGGCTATCTGGTGGTCCTGGTTGCTCTTCTGTCATTGTCATTTTTAATGGGCGAAATGGTCTGGCGGGCCTTTATACTTGTATCAGTTTGTATTATGAACCCTTCTACTTATCCTTTTGTCAACTGGACTCTTAAACTCAATAAAACACAATTTAACAAACCCCTCTGACCATTGACCAAGCTTATGTGCCATTAGATGTCTGAGTTGGCAAAAGTGTGTAACTACACACGCCTATTAAGGCGAGTGGGGAGCATTTCTACTTAAAAAAATATTAAAAATTATAAAAGAAATATTTTTTTCAAAACAATTAATTAAAAATATTGTCTTCTTCACCCATTACTTCTCCTTTTCAGCCATATCCTTCTCTGCCCAACCCCTTTTTCTTTCTTTTCACAATTTATTTTCATCTATTTAGATGATCCTGGCACCTTCTTGAGTCCACCAATTTACCGACGGAGAAAGAGAGCGGCGCCGGTGGTGCTCGCTGGACACCACTGATACGCAGTGGAGGGAGAGAGAGGTGCGGCTGGTCAATGGAGAGGAGAACGAGGTGGGTGAGGGTGCGAGGATCTAATCATGGCGGCAAAGATGGTAATGGTGTGCGGCGGAGATGAAGGCGAAAATGGTAATGGTGTTTGGCTAGATCTGGTGCGATGACTTAGGTTGTTGATTTTGTGGAGGTTGGAAGAGGAAAAGGAAAATGGTGATGATGTGGGGGAGATTAAAGCGGAAGGAATACGAGTGGTTTCACCAACAAAAATGGCGATGGCGGCGATGGCTTGGGCGTGAAACAGTGGGAATAGAGAAAATTTTTTGGTTTTTTATTTTTCACAACAAAATGTATTGGGTTTTACTTTAAAGAATATAATTAAATTTTTATTATTTTATCTTTAATTAAATAATTTTGATTAATAATTTTAAAAATAATTATGACATGACATTAATATATCTGATGTGGATATGCCATGTCATTTATGTAAAGGAGAGTGAGCTACACACATGGTTGGAGGGGTTTAAAAGACTCATTTTGATTGAGTTTAAGGGTTCAATTGACAAACGAGTAAGTAGAAGGATTCACAATACAAACTCGTACAAGTATAAGGGTCCACCAGACCATTTCGCCTGTTTAATGAGATAGGTACTTTTGTATTTTCATTATTTTAATTTATTGGCTTGATGTTGATACTACGCAAAGTTTAGAAAGTTAAACTTTTCCAAAAATGTTGTAGTTTTAAATTAAAAAATATATTACTTTGTTAAGTTGTCATATTTAGATGAGAAATTTTATTAGTTTAGAAATTAATTATTCAGATACACTCTAGTTTGCAATATTTATAAATTTTATCAGATTTTGGTGCATTAAGATACATCTAGATACATGTATCTCTTAATATACAGGGTCATAATTAGGTGTAATTTGTTCTAGATACATTGTATCCTAGTGGATTCGAATGTATTTGAGATACATAAGGATGAGTGTCCATTAAGGTAGATACATACAAATATATGTATCTAGCGTGATTTACATGTATCTGAGATATATTATTATCTCGCTCGCCTCTCTCTCTGTATTTGTAGCAAAAATACATGTATCTACGTGTATCTTCCCCAATATATGATAGAAAACTCGTAATTAGTGGTAAGATACATAATTATTTGAAAGTATAATTAGAATTAGTTATTGTATGTTCTTGATACATTAAAAGTGACAAGTAAAAGTAAAAATCTATTTTTGAAATAATGGACAAGTAAAAGTGAACAGAGAGAATAATTAAGTACTATATATCCTTTAATCTTGCAATTTTAAACATATCAAGTGGAAAATTAGAATTTAAAAGTCGTCAAAACAAGAAAAAAGACAAAAAAAAATTAAAATGGTTTTAAAAAGAAATTAACTCCCTAAAATTAATTATTCAACTTAGAGGGAGAATTAATTGTGTTTAAATTACAAAAGAAAATTTTGTTTAAAAACATTTATGGATATGTTCTACAAATGTTTTCCAAACGTAACATATTTCTTTTTCCTTTTCAAACAAACACTTATTAAAAATAAATTTAAACAAACACCTTTGTAAACATAAATTTTTTTAAAAACTAGTCCAAGCTAAGAGTAAGAAATTTTATTTTTTGGGAATTTTACACAAATCATATACATCTCAAAACGTCCTGATGCATCTCAAAACGTCCTGATGCAACGCGTCTCGGTTTCGGATACATCTCTCAACGTCCCTTTACATCACGTCTCGATTTCAGATACATCACTCAACGAGTCAACATCCTGATACATCACATAAAGTGATGTATCCGATCGATATATCGCGTAAAGTGATGTACCCAATAATATGATAAAAAAAATTTAAAAAATATGATAAAAATAAATTGTGTATTTATGTAATTTTTCCTTCTTCTTTTTTTCAGGACCAGTCCGTTTTGTGGAACAAGTCTACAATGGGAGTATGCCCTCGTTCGTACAAAATTTACACGCATGGACAAAGGTAAATTACATGTATATTTATACTACATAATTAAAGAAAAGTTACGTATATATATAGTTTGATGATCAATTTTCAGATAGCAAGCATAATATTTTTGGATCAACCAGTAAACACTAGATTTTCATATGCAACAAATGCATACGTAATTTCTTATATTTGCTATTATAAATAAAATTAAATTCATGTTTACTTAATCATCAGTTAATTATTTCACTGATCATCCACAATTCATTTCAAATCCATTTTACGTTTCTGGAAATTCATATTCTGGCATAACCATTCCAATTATAACTCAGTCGATATCAAATTGTAAGATTCGATCTATTGAGTACATATTCCAAATGCAGCTACTCAATACATGTTAGGTTATGTATATATTTATAACGTAGATTCTTAGTGTAGTTGAAGAATTTATGCAAAGTAATATACAGTAATAGATTAAAATCATGATGGAGATACTTAGACCAAAGGATAGTCAGTTGAATATTCTTAATTTGTCAAAATATTGAGATAATTGTCAAAAACACATTTAAACAATCTTTCTTTTTTTTAGTTTCATACCTAAGCTATTGAGAGTGTGAATTTCATACCTAAACTATCACTTATTAGTTTGAGAAAAGAGATACATATATAACATCTCACAACTAGAAAGAACTAGAAGAAGTTTAAACTTTGGAAATAGTTATTTTTGGAAAGTATAAGAAATCTGGAAAATTTTAAGTTAAAGTGAGTTTTTGGTCAACTTAAAACGACCATAACTCCTAGCTCAGGATGAGTTAAGTGCAGTTCCAGATATGGTTGGAAAGCTCTTGGAATGATCTTTCCAACACCGCTAATTTTGGGCGATTCTGAGTTCGGATGAGTGAGTTATGCCCTTTGGAAGTTGGGCTGATGGAATAAGGAAAGTCCAATCCGGATTTTTAAGGGGTAGTTTGGTCTTTTCCTTACCCAACTTAATTAATTCATTTTTGGTAATATTTTTAGGGGCTAAACTGACTGGGTTCAGTTTACGCTTTTGAAAAATAGAGTTAGGATTTTTGGAGAAAGAACGCAAGAGAAAAGAGAAGAGGAAAAGCAAGATTCATCATTTCGAAAGGATTTGATCTTGGATTTTTTCAAGGATTTGATCCCACCAGGTATGTGAGTCTCTCATAGCGTTGGGTTCATTCACCCACGCGCCAATCATGTTTAATTCAGTGAAATACATCCTAGAAATGTTGGAAAATTGATGTTCTTGACAAATATTCTTGAATTTGAAAGTTGTTAGCGAATTAGGACGAATTGAGAAGTTTATCAGATCCTTACATTGAGTTTAGGGTTGCTTTGAGTTAGTTTCTTGAGTATACATGTTGGGCAACGGGATTTAAAACGAATTTAAGGAAGATAATCAAATTTAGGTGGATTGAGGCTGAAAAACGAAGAAGGAAAAAGTTGAGTAAGCTTTATGAAACAAGTCCGCGTTGCGGACTTGTTCCCCCAGTGAACAAAAATCTGCTCCGCGTCGCGGAGAGGATGCAGACTCCACTGTCTCAAAATTTAATTTCGCGAATAATTATTTAGGAACATCTCCGCGTCACGGACTTGTTCCAAGACGGTGATTTTGTAACATTTCTCAAGTTTAGCTATTCGAAATCATTCCTAAACATCAAGAGACCTTTCCTATCACAAATCATAATCTTTGAATCCATAATTCAAATTTAAGGAAAGTAACGAGTAAAGTCAAAAGAAGTCAAGAGTCAGTAAGAGAAGTTCATTTCAAGTTTTCGTAAGTCTTTTACAAACGCTTTAACTTTGTTTTAAGACTTAAGTTTTGAAGTTGAGTAAAGAGTAAGAGCAAAGTTCATTTTCTTTAAAATGATATATGGGAACTAAGTATTTCCAAGAGTAAATGTTTTTCACATTTGAGATGAGAGGAAATTGAGATTTCCAAAGGAGTTTTGAACAGCAAAAAGGGAACATTGATTCCAAGAAAGCTTTTTAAGCTAAGTTTGAGCTTTTACCTCAAACCAGAGAAGAAGTTATTTTAAAAACATATGAGCTAAGTATATTTTGGGAGTAGTATTGAGCACCGACATGGGGACGCAAGTTCATATTAACTCAAGCCCCCATAAACCATGTAGTCATCAGGGGCAGAAAATGGATCATACTTTTTAGATGATCCCTTAGTACTTTTTAGCATAGACTAGTGGATCCACTTAGTAGTTCAGGTTCTATACCGATGGCAAGGTATAGGACGGTCCTTGGCAACGTGAGGTAAAACGTTGTACCATCACTTAGGCTCATAGTGATGGTTGTCGATTAAAGAATCTCCCACAGAAGTTATATTACTTTCTAAATGAGTAAAGTTAAGTTTGCTATTGCTTTATCTTTAACGAACTAAGATTGTTTTCAGTTGTTTTATAAGCCATATATATATATATATATATATATTGCTTTATATTGAGTTGAGTATTTATGAGTTGAGAAGAGCCAGGTAAGTGTTTCTTTCAGAACCTCTATCAAGCCTATGTTTGTTAGCATTCCAACTCGCATACTCGTACATTCAATATACTGATGCCAGTTGGCATGCATCGTCTTATGATGCAGACGCAGGTAACCAGGATCATCATCCAGCGCCTCGTTGATCTAGCTTGAGCATTCAGAGTCGGTTGGTGAGCCTTCTTGTATTTCGGAGGACTGATTTATTTGTTTTCTAGTCTTTCAGATGTTAGGATGATTGGAGGTCCTGTCCCGACATTCCTCTTTGTTTTAGAGGCTTAATAAACAGTTAGTAGTTCAGTAGTCCTTGCATTATCATTCTTATGGTAAAGACTTGGATTGCCACTTTTGGCCAAGTTGAATGTTTAATCTTTAAAATATTCTCAATTATTTTATTATTCAGTTCAGTTAATTTCATTGATCATTATAGATATGAATATTGTCTTCCGCTGAGTTAAGTAAGTTAGGCCAAGGGTTTGCTTGGGGCCAACAATGGTCTTCGAGTGTCAGTCCCGCCCAGGGTATAGGCTCGGGGCATGACAACATATATGGGATCAAGTGCCCAAAAGCAAGCCATGGGAACATCACTATTTTCAGCTTTGACTCTGTAGAATCTGTCATCCTTTTTTTCCTGCTTTGCCTTTGATGAATTGCTTTCAATTTATCCTACTGCAGTTTGAGATATATTCATAAACTTTAATCAAATATAGCATAATTTTAAAGGAATTTTACACGAATCTTATATGGTTAACAACTAATTATATCTTATCCTTGCTTTTTTTTTTTCAATTTATAAAAATTCCTTAAATTTGGTGGAATTCAAATACATCCCAAAACGTCCTGATACATCGTGTCCCATCTTATACATCCTCAATGTTCCGATACATCGCGTCTCAGTTTTCGATACATCACTCAATGTCTTAATACATAGTGTAAGTGATGTATCCGACCAATACATCATGTAAAATGATGTATCTGACCTATAAATCGTGTAAAGTGATGTATGCGAGAATATGAAAAAGTAGAGATTTTTGTAACTTTTACAAATGATAGGAAATTTTAGAGAACATGATAAAATAAATTGTATATTTAGGCAATTTTTCCTAATTTTAATAGGAGAAGGGTCAAAGATATTTTGCAACTTTGCTAGTTTTATCCTCTATTATACTATGTGGTCATTTATATCCCTCAATTTACAAACTTTTCACTCATATCTCTAATTTGACGAAAAGCCTTAAATCAGCCCAAATTATCTGTTTTTCTTAAAAACGAGTCATTATCAAATTGAAACTCATCCGACCTTTTATTTATCTTAACCCAAATAAATTAAACCCATTGCTAAAGTATTGGGCAGATCTAGAAGATATCTATAATCTATCTCTATACTTCTCTTGCTAGCTATCTTGATAGTGTATTCCTTTCTGTAACAATCCGACCCATCGTTATTTAGGAAAAGCAAAACTTTGGAAAAGTACTGGGGGCCCTGTCCCGCCAAGGCGGACCAGATGCCGCTAAGACGGCGGCGCCACGGCAGGGTAAGTTGCCGCTAGAGCGGGTTAGGCGAGGCAGAATGTAAATAACGCGAAATCTTATTTTCTCCTTCTTTATAAAACACCTAATTTAGACATAAACCACCCTAGAAACCCTCAAAAAGCTGCTCTAAGCTTGGGAAGGAAGGATAAGGAAATTTCTAGCGTAAGGAGGTCGATAGCTTGTGAATCCTTGGTCAAACCCACCGTCACGAAGTTCGGAAACAATAATCGAAGCCAAAAACTCTGTGCAGCTGTTTGGCGCCCAGGTAGGTTAGGTTTATTAATTGAGTAGTTATAAATTTATGTTCACTGCGTAGTATAATATTACTCAATGGTAGGATTTATCGTAGGCCTTCATGCACCGAATAAAAGATCATTAGATCGTAGGAAGAAGCCTTAGACGATGAACTAGGGCTGGGTGATGGTTGTGATTTCATGTTGTGTGATATATGTTTTTTCTTGCTTCATTATGATACATGGATGTATGTGAATGTTACATTATTTATCAAACTAATCGTAAATGAGGATAGACGGATAATTGAATGTCATGAATCATGACTTGATTGTATGATTATCAGAATATACTTGTAATTGTGATTGTGGTTTGTTGAATGGATCGGGTGTTGCGTTCCGACACACTAACTAGGATCGATTGCCACGTACCGACATAAATATTGAAACGGGTGTCACGATCCAACACGCTTACTTAGAACTAGTACCACGTATCGGTACATTAACTATTTGGGTGTGGGTTCCATAAGAGAACCATTGACTTGACATAATTGTATATCTTGAGAATTGTGAAATTGTGCGTTGTTCGATAATTGATACTGTATTTCTCCAGAATCGTTAAATGATTATGATGACCTATATCTGATTGTTCTACTCTGTTGAGTAAACTTGTTATGTATGTCCTTGCTGAATGAACCGAAAAGGGAAAGCTTAAATCGGAACGTGATGCGGTATATGGGAAGGGACAAGGGTTCAAGAGTTGCTAGTATGTGAGAGAAAGGTTGCCTGTGTGGGCAAGGGTGAGAAGTGGGGGTAGTGTACATGATGAAAATACTTAGGTAGATCCCACCGTGGAATGAAAAGGATTCGTGGTTAGTAGTTTGGAAACCTTGATAAAAGGTGCCATACGGCAAGGACTGGGTAAGATGAAGAGAAGGCAAGGGGTATGTCGTATGTGATTAGTTGTTTGGGGGGAATGTGGTGGTGGTAATGGTGGACTCTTCTATGGGTTAGAATGGTTAGGCTATGATCAAGAACCTAGTAAGTAGGTTGACTGAGTCGGGAGTTAGTAGTAAGGGTATTCGTGTAATTTTGAGGTATTCGAGAGGGGTAAAAGTAGAGAAGCGAGTGGTTTTATTGCATGTTTCGCCAGTTGATTTCTAATATTATGCGGTGTGCGTTGAGTTGACCAATGATGCCCAGTACGTGTGGTTTTGTACTTATACTACTCTTGCTATGCCTTTGGCATAGTCTGGATGCAGGATCGGTGGAGTTTCATTAGGTGAAGACGATATAAATCTCAAGCAGCTTCTATTTTTCCTTCCGCATGGTGGGAGTTATGTTTTTCATTATTATGTCTTGATTTGTACTCTTAGTAGCTCTTGTACTTGTTTAGACTAGATCTCTTGGGGTGTTAATTACTTTACAAGTCTTAACCCGGAATTGGTTTAAAAATTCTTATTTATAAAACCATGTTATTTCAATTATCTCTGTTTCCTTTTTTAAAAAATCGCATGTTTTAACTATTGGGGTATGAGGGTTCTCCTACCTAGGTGTTGGAGTAGGTGCCTGCACAGCCCGGTGGGTTGGGTCGTGACACTTTCTCTTTCAGAATTAAGTTATTTCTCAAATGTTCTATCTTATCTCGCTATTAATGGCAGATCGGTAGTTGTTTAGTCTTTTTCGAGAGTTTAATCTCTTTATTGTAGCCACAATAACAAATACATACTAGTCCTCTATTTCACACATCTAATCAGCTTTCATGACCCATTAATTCAGCAAAATTACTAATTACTCCTGCGGGACCCGAGGATACCTAAAATATTAAACTAAAGTAGTGTGGTTATATTTTATCCACGTAGAGAAAAGTATGTGCAACAAACAAAACAATATAGTACTCTCTTCATTTTATATTATTTGATTATTTGATTTAAATTTTGTATGAACTTTTAAAAAGTAAAAATTAAATTAAATTTTATGTAATATTTTAGTTTATGATATAGTTTTTGCTTTTTAAAAGTTAACTTTGATCAGTCTTTAAAGTTAGATTTGGATTAAATTAATTCATGAATGTTTCCAAATTAACATATAGCTATTCAAAATTATATGATTAAGTTACAATTTCTTCTTATTTTTAGATGATAAAAGATACATTTTGAGATATTTACACAATTTGAATTCCAAATATCATTGAATTTATTCTTTTCAAAATTTTCATGTACTATAAAATTATATTTTATCCTAAATTTCTAAATAATATAAATTGCAAGCAAATATTATATATTATACATATTAATAGACAATTTAAATAAAAGCGAAATCATTGATACAATAAAATTACATATCTATAACATAAAAGTAGATTGTTTGAATTATCATTTAAATTTTTTACATTCTAGACTGAAAAATAATAATTTTAAATTACATATTTAAAGTCATAAAAAAAGTGCTAATTCAAGATGGAAGTAGTATTTTTGTCAATAATATAATTTTAGATATTTTTTATTTAATTACTCGTTTTACATGTGCACCTTCTATTAAAGAGTCATCAAAACTAAACAAAAAAGACATAAAAACTTTTGAAAATTTTAATATTGAAAGGGTAGGAGAAGAAAACGTGGACATAAAATAATCATTAATAAATGAGGTCCATTGGTTCCTTATCATCAATAATAAATACTGTAAAATAATTTATCAATAAAATGATTTAGGTATAATGGAGAAGTTGTTGTTGAAACTGCGAGTTTTGCTTCTTCTTCTTCTTCTTCAACAACAACAAGCTGATTCGTATTCTAAGGTTGAGTATCTTCCCGGTTGGCAGGGCCGCCTCCCCTTCCCTCTAGAGACCGGGTGAGCTCCTTTGCATTTATTTATTTATTTGAAAACGAGAGGATATTTGTCCTAAAATTATATTTTCTTGGTAATATTAAATATCAATTTTATAGGTTTTAAATTTTAGAATAATTATGTCTAATATAGTTATTATGGTAAAGATGATTGGTAGAGATGACAGTGATAATAGTGATTATGATAGTGAAAGAGGTAAATATTGTAGTGACTAATCTGATAGTGGCAAATAATTGTGACTGTGTTGATTGTAATGATGAAGTTAGTTAATGTTAGTGATTACTCAATAATGTCCGATGCTAGTTGTGATTGTGGGGGTGATTAAAAGGTGTCGAATAATGGTGGTGAAGGTAATGATTGTGGTCAGTGGCGTGGTCAAGATTTTCAATAAGAGAATTTAAAATCTGTAAAAATAGATAGACGAAGTAGCTAAAATATTTTAATTATTTTATATGACACTAGTGTAATAATAATTTATAATTAAAAATAGGTATGTTGGAGTTGGTAAAGATGAGGAGGTGCAACTTTTCTACTATTTTTTGGAGTCAGAATCAGAGCCTACTACTGATCCTCTTTTGATTTGGCTATCTGGTGGACCAGGTTGCTCTTCTGTCATTGCCATTGTTAATGAGATAGGTACTTTATTTTATTTTAAAATTTGGTCATTTGATTTTGATATTGTACAAATTTTAGAAACTACATTTTTTTAAAAAAATTCTACAGTTTAAAATTTTAAAATGTATATTCCTCCGTTCTCTTTTATATTTATCACATTTAGATGTAAAATATACACATATTTTTACGAGTTTAAGAGTTAATTACTAAGAAACACTTTAGTTTACAATATAATGAATCTAACTAGATTTTGGTGTGTCCAGATACATGTATCTCAGGATACGTGATGTCATAATTAGATGCAATTTTAATTTTAGATACATTGTGTCCAAGTGAATTCACATGTTTCTGAGATATATAACAATTTTTGCTCGCTCTCCTCCCTCCCATCTCGCTCGTCATTCTTCAATGTATCTGAGATACATGATTATCTCGTGTGCCTCTATCCTCATCACGCCCGTCTCTCTCTCTCCCTATTTTAGAATATCTGGTAGCAAAAATGCATGTATCCAGGTGTATCATCCTCAATATATGTTAGGAAACTCATAATTAGTGATAAGATATGTAATAAGATAGTTTTCACTATTCAGATTTGGCATAACTATTTAACCTCGATCACTATATCTATCAATTGATGTTTAATATTATTGAGTCTTGGAAAATGATTTGAGAAATAACTAAATAAAGCTAAGGGTAAAACATGAAAAATTAATAACTGACATGTTAAAAATGACAATTAACAATAATTTTGAAATAATGGACAAGTAGAGGGAGAATTAATTGTGTTTAAATTACAAAAGAAATTTTTGTTAGAAAACATTTGTCGATATGTTTTTTTTACAAATGTTTTCCAAACATAACATAATTCTTTTTCCTTTTCAAACAAACACTTTTTTAAAAATAAAATTAAACTAATAATAATCCAAGCTAAAAATAAGAAATTTTCTTGTTCAGGACCAGTCCGTTTCGTGGAACAAGTCTACAATGGGAGTATGCCTTCGTTTGTACTAAACCCACATGCATGGACAAAGGTTAGCTACATGTATATTTATTTATACATATTACAATATTATCCAATAATATTGTTTTGACAAAAAAAATATTATAGAAATAATATACGAGTATATAATTAAGGAAAAGTTACGCATATATATCGTTCAATTATCGATTTTCAGATAGCAAATGTAATATTTTTGGATCAACCAGTAAACACTGGATTCTCATATGCAACAAATTCAGCTGCATATAAGTATACTGATGTGCAAGCATGTGAATATGTCGATGAATTCTTAAGAAAGGTACGTACGTAAATTTTGAAATTTGTTATTATAAAACAATTTGGAATCATGTTAACTTAATCATCTAGTTTTTTTATTTTATTTCAGTGGCTCAATGATCATCCACAATTCATCTCAAATCCATTTTATGTTTCTGGAAATTCATATGCTGGCATGGATATTCCAATTATAACTCAGTTGATATCAAATGGTAAGATTTATCTATACGATCGATAAAAATATTGAGTAGATATTCCAAATACAGGTACTCAATACATATTGGGTTATGTGCAATTTTAGTAAAACAAATTCTTAGTGTAATTGCAGAATTTATGCAAAGTAATATACACACAAAATTGATCAATATCATGATGGAGACACATAGAGCTTGTTTGACATTATTTTCAAAAACTACTTGTACTTTAGTTAAAATGAATTGTTAGAAAAGTACTTTTGAAAAAAAGTAATATGCGTTGGCTAATTCATTTAAATGTGCTTTTGATAAGGAGATAATGTTTGACTAATCTTTTTTAAAATGTTTTTAAGAGTCAAAGTACGTAAAAGGATAAATATCAATGCACTTTTAATATTAAAATTATTTTATAGAGAGCAATAATTTTAAATATTTATTATACAATTTTAGTTAAATTTTTGTTTTAATTAATGAAAATGTACATATTCGAATTTTCAATCAATATTATACATAGAAAAAAATTAACATTGATATAATATTAACATGATGATTAAATATAATTAAATCACTATATACAAAAAAATTGAACACAAAATTAAATAAATATAAGGGATATACGTAAATATGAAAGGGATATTTTGATCTAGACAAAAATAATTTTCTACTTCTACTTCCCTTCCATTTAAAAACAGTTTATTGTTGGGTCAAACACAAAATAAGGTGTTTTTATCTCAAAATAAGAAATTTTGGCCTCTCAATAACAATGTCAATGATCAGTTGAATATTCTTAATTTGTCAAAATATTATATTTCGTAAATAGAAAATTGTGTTGTATACATCAATCAAAAAATTACTTTTATACATATATTAAATCTCATCACCCTTAAAGAAATTAATCTTTGATTTTGCAATGCAGGAAATATAGCAGGCAAAGAGCCATTAGTTAATCTTCAGGTCCATATTTCTCTAATTTGTTATCTAATAACTAATTACCATGATCAAATATTTAATATATATATATATATTTTATTTTTTATTTTTTTTATTTTTTTTATTTTTATTTTTTTTATTTTTTTTTGTTTCATGCATGGTTAATTTCAGGGATATTTAATTGGCAATGGTGTAACAATTTATCCTCAAGATGAAAATTACCATATAGTTTTTTGCCATGGCATGGGACTTATATCTGATGAACTTTATAAGGTTTAAGTCACAATTAATTTATTTTAATTACTTGCCACATTATTCCAAAATGTATATAATTAGCTTTAGAATTTGACATACCAAGTTAATTTGAATATTAATTTGTCTTAACAGTCATTAGAGAAGAATTGTAGAGGAGAATACACAAGCATACATCCCAACAATACAAGATGTGCAAATGACTTTCGAAATTTCAAACAGGTTATAAATATTGTTTTACAGTACTATCGATCGATGTAGTTTAACGTGTGATAATATATTATTAATTATTTTTATGTGATTAAATTAAAATATAATTATGCAGATGACAAGAAACATTAATGTGGAACACGTATTAAAGCCCTTTTGCACAAATGATGATGATCCTAAAAACATATATCAAATGACTGGTGAAAGAAGATTACTTGATGATAAACTCATTTCCTTGCAACGTGAAGATAAGTGTGATGTAAGTTTTTTTTTTGTTTTTTTATTTCTCATATTTTTGCCATCAAGAGACTTTAATATTTATAGCATGTCAAAATGGAAGTTGAGGTGGTTAGCTAGACTCTATACCCATATACTCTCAGCATAGGAGTCTGTTCTATTGTTGTAGTTAATGAAGGTACACATCCCTAATTTTCTCGATATGAAACGACATATGAGAAATAGATGCCCCAGCTAACAATGTTCAATAATAATAATAAAAAATTCTAAACAAAAAAAGAAAAAAAATAATAATATCTTAGATGATCACTAAAAAAAAATAATCTTAGATGATCACTTAACTTCGGAGAGTTCTTTTAGAAAGTTGATCAACTTTGTTTTATACTATAATTAGTTGATTGACTTTAGGTTAAAAAAAAATTGAATGACATTAAAAAAAAAACCTACCCTCATCCATCTGAGAAATTATATCCTAAAAATTTTGAAGAAAAAAAAGAAGACAAATAGAAGTGAAGAAAATGATCGATAATGGCCTAGGCTATATATACAAATTATTATATTTGTTGTCTGTGTTTTTAACTTAAATGAATAAATAAGATACTATTAACCGTAAAAACTTATTCTCAATTACTTTAGTCTGATTGGCGCAAGCATATGAGGTATTGGGCTAATGACCCTGAAGTCCAAGAAGCTCTTCATGTTCGGAAGGTATGTGGATTATATGTATATATATATATATATTACTTATAATATTGACTTGATACACCTCGTAAGAATCCATAAATAAAAAATAAACTTTCATAAAGTACACTAGTACATGTGCTAATTACTCATCAATGCATTCAATAATTATGAATCTTGTTTGAGTTGTCTCTAGATACATTGTATCTAATGAATGTATCTTATCTCACTCCTCTATCGTCCGTCTCTCTCATTCCTCTAGTTTTTGGTATTTATGTTTTATAATGTATTTATATTTCACACTTTCATGTATTCATATATTCAGTATTTAATGTGCACTAATATATTCAATGTATCTGGGTGCATCAAATTTATCTAGTATATTTAGTATAAAAATGCATTGATGTTTTCACTGTATCTGTGATGATACTAGTATATCTGTGCATAAATACACCTATCTGGTATCAATTTTGTGATGTATCCAGGATATCTATGCATAGATAACATACTTAAAAAAAAATGCAAACGAAGATATAGTCATACAGATATAAGTGTCCGGTGTAATTACGTTGTAATTACATACTTAAAAAAATTAAGACGATAATATAGTTATTCAAATACATGTATTTGGTGGAATTACGTCATAATTACATACTTGCAATAAAAAATAAAGACAAATATAAGAGTGTTTGTCTAATTAGATTTTTTTAAAAAATAAAATGATAATTTTACTTGTGATTTTACTCTTTGCAGGGAATTATAGAAAGCTGGATAAAATGTAGAAGAGATATAAGTGAAGGCCCTCATCACAACTACACTTTGACGGTACATAATGTTGTACCATATCATGCAAATCTAAGCACTAAAGGCTATCGATCACTTATATACAGGTAATTAATATTCATTGTTACGTTTGTGTTTGTTTTAACTTTATATATTTGGCTTTAGATTACCGTTATTGTTAACTAATGATTATAGTTTTAACTCGCATGATATCCGAATTTAGAAGTGTATAAAAAGTCAAACCTATCAATAAATTGAACTGAAAAGAATGTTATTAAAATATTTTCAATGATAATGCCAAAAGGTCAAAGGACTTATTCGTACCAAACACAAACTATTATATTATTAATGATCTTTTAAATCCAGGTTCCCAATTACTCTTCAGTTTTTAATATTTAAAGATAATTGACATATTAGTTTATAGTGAAACAACTTATTTCATGAGTATATATAATGGAAGTTTTTTTTTTTCATGTTTAATTTAACAGTGGAGATCATGATTATATGGTACCTTTTCAAGAGACACAAACATGGATAAAGTCTCTAAACTACTCTATTGATGATGATTGGCGTCAATGGAACGTAAACAATCAAGTTGCTGGGTAATTAATCTCCAAATTTTACATCCTTAATTACAATTATGATTTTTTAATTAAAACTAATTATTATGTTAGTTGATAATACTTAATCATTTTTCTAATATCGTATCATTGTAGTTATACGAGATCTTACTCCAACAAAATGACTTATGCAACAGTGAAGGTATGAAATTAATTTTAGAAATAAGTTACATGAAAATTGAGAAGTAATTATTGTATGTCAATTTAGCCAGATTGAGTTATATTTAAAGAGCTTTATTTTTATTTTATATTTGTATTTAACTTCGCGTTTATTTTTATTTTTGTTTAATAGGGATCAGGACACACAGCTTGTACAGACAAACCTGAAGAATGTTTTGTTTTGTTCAAAAGATGGATAAATCATGATCCTTTATAAAATTTAGACATAATATTTATGGTCCTTTTTCCTAGACTCCTTCTTTGAGTGTTCAGAAAGTGCATTTAGAGGTAAATATGTTATCTTTAAAAAAAAACTCCAAATTTGAGCAACTCCTAAACACAGCATGAAAACATTCGAATAATGCAAGTTACATCACTAGATAGACAATTTTGAGTCTATAGATTCATACATATTAAGCAAAATTTCTCAACACAATTCACTGAATTCTGCCAACCTCGTAACTTCAACATTAGATTCATTCTGCTAATTATCTAGTCTTTTCAACTAGAAGCCCATGCAAGTCTTGAATGAAGTTATCAATGTAGTTACTCATGAAGCCAGGACTCGAAAGAAATTCCTTCCATTTCTTATGATTCTCTTTCACAAGACCACCAATTTGGCTACCTCTCTTTCAATTTTGTGCACATATTTGTCTTTGGAGATATTGGATTTAATTGTTCACAAATATGTGTCATAAAACTTTAAATTAGGTCCATTGGTTCCTTCCTTATCATCAAATATAGCTTTCCAACAGATAACAACTTATTTCATGAATATATATAATGGAAGTTTTTTCTTTTTATGATTATATAGTACCTTTTCAAGACACACAAACATGGATAAAGTCTCTAAACTACTCTATTGACGATGATTGGCATCCATGGAACGTAAATAATCAAGTTGCTGAGTGATTAATCTCCAAATTTAACATCCTTAATTACAATTATGAATTTTTAATTAAAACCAATCATTAAGTTAGTTGATAATACTTAATCATTTTTCTAATATCGTATCATTGTAGTTATACAAGATCTTACTCCAACAAAATGACTTGTGCAACCGTGAAGGTATTTTAAATTAATTGTGCCACTAATTTTACACTATATAAGTTATATTAGAATTGAGATAATTAATTTATCTTAATTTAGCTAAATTGAATTTTTTTGAGAGCTTTTGATTATTATATTTTTACTTTATTTGTTTTTTTTTAATAGGAAGCAGGACACACAACTGGTTCCTACAAGCCTGAAGAATGTTTTGTTATGTTCAAAAGATGGAATAGTCACGATCCTTTATAAATATCCTTAATATTATCTTATATATTTTCTCACTTTTTAAAAAGACTAATAAACTGAGGTCAATTTATCACTCACCGTATCTTTGAAAACATTATCATGCTATTGAATATTGAATACATAAGATATTATGTTATTATTTTAAAAAAATTATTAATAATATTTGCTTTAGTTATGATAATTTTTTCTTCTGCTATTTGTAAAATGTATAGAGTGAAGTTTATCTACATGCTTTATGAGAATTCATCACAAACGATTATCGGATCGATGAAAAGTATCGTCAAGTGGGGAGTTTGGCTCACGATACATTTATTATTAGATAACCTAAGTGGTAGGTATCCTATAAAATGAGTAAATTCATGAATTTTATGTGAAGATGCATTATCAATATATAGTACTCTTAAAATTCAAATAACATAAATATATCTAATAAAATTTATTAGTTTAAATTATTTAGCACATCATCTAACATATTATACTATATAGTCAAAGTTTTTATAACATTTTTAAAAATCTTTATCTATCGTCCATTGCCAAGGAACTGAAACATTGGATTTCTCACCAACACATATTTTAGAGGGTCTATATCTCATCATGTTAGGATAGAAAATGTAAAATAGTTAAAAACCTCATTAAATGAAAAGTAAATATGAAAAAAATCTCAATAATTTTATTAAACTTTGAATAATTTATATAATTGACCATTTCAATTCACCTAATATTTTGCTATCAACACCTTGGGATCTAAAATATTTCTATAATTTTAGTTCATAGTAACTTAAGTGGTTCAGAAAATAACTTAATCATACTAGGTTGGAGCATTACTAACACAATACATGTTATAAGATATAACAAATGTATCTCTAACTCTGGATAGTATTTTTCTTGAGGTAGTAAAAAATAACACTAAAATTGAAGGAAGCTGTATAACTCTTAAATAACTACATTAAAATATCCAAGACACAAAAAAACTTAAAATTCCAATGTAATCAAAGACTAAACTGAACTTTTAATTAAAAAAATCAATATTAGATGATCATTATATTTATGAAAATAGTAGTATACTATATTTTTTTAAATATAAGATTTTAAATAAATTCAGAATTTCAAAACAAGATAACCATTGATTGTACATGAATTATTCATACCTATTAACCTTCCTGCTAATCTAGGTGTTTTCAACAAGAAGTGCATGCAAGTTGTCAACAAAGTTGTCAATATAGTTAGTCTTGAAACCAATACTTGAAAGAAGTTCCTTCCATGTCCTATGATTTTCTTTCGCATGACAACCAATTTGGCTATCTTTATCCATCACACATTTCACAGCCTTGCAAAAATTCTCTTTCGTAAACAAATCGTTTTCATCTTTCTCAACTTCTACGCCAAGTCGCCAACCTTAAGTTGTTGTTCCATAAGCCTAGCAATTAAAGTGTGTTTAAAAGGTCTTGGCAAAAGTACCAATTGACAATCACACAGCGCCAAAGATGTTATCTCCTGTATTCAAGTTAGTCATAAACCCAACAAAAAGACTCACACATTGACCCATAACCACAGTGAGTCACAAAACAACCAACTGATTTGTGACTTAAAATCTCCAATTGTGGCACCCAACAATCCCTTTTCTTGAACCCTTTCTTTGAATCCCTCCGGCAACGCTTCTTCTACTGAATTTATCCCTTGAGGTGGCTTAACAACTAATAGAAATGGTAATTCAGTCAGTTCAAACCATAAAACGAGTTCTTGAAACTGTTTCTTTTCAAGAATCATTTGGCTCCCAAATGCACAAAACACTACTGATCCTAGCTCGAATTTCTCGAGCCAATTTGATAATCCGTGTTCTTCTAAAGGCTCATTTTTCGGCTTGGAAAGAACAGGTCCTGTGTAAAGGACGGGCTTTTCAGAATGTGTTGCTATGTAGTCACAAAAGGTTCCTTCAATTTCTCTACATGTTCTCATACCTATTGCATCGCATCCTGTCATTCCCTTCTTCACCCGTTCGTAAAATGTCACCCCCTTTCGATATTCATGAAACAGAAATGATAACAACTTAGCTTCACTTTCGCGCAACACCACAGTAGTAGAAGGGTAATCTGGTGGTGGCTTTACTAGCTCAGCTGCGGTTGATGCCATAAAAGTAGTCTTATCTGGTGACTTAACAAATGGTATATATGCTGCAGCAGGGCTAAAAACAGTGTAAAACAGAGTCTTGATACCCCCAATTTCTCGTGCTAAATCAGGAATCCAATAAGCAAAATCAAAGAAAACGAAATGGGGTTTTAGATTTTGAAGAAAAGATTTGATTTCATCATACAATTCATCAAAAGCTGTTGCTAACAGACTCTCCAATGAAGTAGGAACATCAGCTGTAGTCTCTGCTCCATATGGAAGGCCATCAACATGAGGTATTGTCAGTTTGTAAAATGTGATGAGATTTGGGTAAAAACTGAGATTTTGAAGTCTAATTTTAGCATTTTTGATCAACAAGAATGAGATTTTGTGACCTCTTTTTGCAAGTTCATTTGATAGATTCATATATGGAATCATGTGTCCAAAAGCAAACCATGGGAACATCACTATTTCAAGCTTTGACATCTTTTTTTCTTCTTCTTTGCCTCTGATGAATTGCTACCTCTGTTTCAGTTTATTCAATTTATCTCAGGAGGTTGACAAAAATTTATAACTTCTACCCAATTATAGTATAATTTTAATTTGGCGTACCAAACGACCTCATATAGCTACATTTAGTAGCTATATTCAAAGCATATAATTTTAATTCTGCATACCAAACGACCTCATATAGCTGCATTCAGAGCTGATTTAATTAATGAGAAGTTGATAGCCATTTAGTCTTATCTGAAAGTTTAACCTCTTAACGGTAGCCAGCCGCACTAATAGATACGTACGAGTCCTCTATTCCACACATCTAATCAGCTTGCGTTTAAAGGACTCATTCATCAAAATAGGGGTGGGCATTTCATTCTTTTTTTTATTGATTTTGAAAAGATGTACACCAAACACCAAATCAAACTAATTCAGTTGGATGTTTCTCATACGATTATTTCAGTGCAAATGCATTTAAATGAGAACAAAATTAGCAAAATGTTCGAATTGAATGTAGTAGCAGGAAGCAGCCAAGAGCCAACAATCAATAACTTCTATCTAACCTCTAAACTCTAGCATAGGCAGTAGCACATAAAACATATATTTATGAGCCATTTTTCATACGATAAATAAGATATATTTAGCTCAAAAGATTAATAAAAAATATTTATGAGCCATTTTTCATACGATAGAAGTAATTTGAGTGTTCAGAAGTCTATAAATGTTAACAAAAAAGGGTTCTAAATTTGAAGGAAATGTGTACGACTCCTAAACACCACATAAAACATCTGATAAATGCAAGTACATCATTAGATACATTTTAAGTTTATGGGTTTTGAATTTCAAAACAGGACAACAATTGGTTAGGGGTAGATTATTCATACATATAAAGTAAATTTCTTAACATGAATACACTAGATTTTTTTTTATAATAAACATGAATACACTAGATTCTGCCAACCCCGTAACTTCAACAGTCGATCCACTTCTCGTAACTTCATCTAGGTCTTTTCAACTAGAAGTCCATGCAAGTCTTGAATGAAGTTATCGATGTAGTTACTCATGAAGCCAGGACTCGAAAGAAGTTCCTTCCATTTCCTATGATTCTCTTTCACTAAACAACCGATTTGGCTATCTTTATCCATCACACATTTCACAGCCTTGCACAAATTCTCCTTTGTAAACAAATCATTTTCATCCTTCTCCACTTCTACACCAACCTTAAGGTGTTGTTCCATAAACCTAGCAGTAAAAATGTGANTGACATATCAAGTTAATTTGAATATTAATTTGTCTTAACAGTCATTAGAGAAGAACTGTAGAGGAGAATATACAAACATAGATCCCAACAATACAGGATGTGCAAATGACTTTCGAAATTTCAAACAGGTTATAAGTATTGTTTTACAGTATTATCGATCGATGTAGTTTAACGTGGATAATATATTATTAATTATTTTTATGTGATTAAATTAAAATATAATTATGCAGATGATAAGAAACATTAATGTGGAACACATATTAAAGCCCTTTTGCACAAATGATGATGATCCTAAAGACATTTATCCAATGACTGGTGAAAGAAGATTACTTGATGATAAACTCATCTCCTTGCAACGTGAAGATAAGTGTGATGTAAGTTTTTTTGTTTTTTTTTTTTATATCTCATATTTTCTCCGTCAAGAGATTTTAATATTTATAGCATGTCAGAATGGAAGTTGGGGTGGTTAGACTCTATACCCATATACTCTTAGCATAGGAGTCTATTCTATTGTTGTAGTTGATGAAGGTACATATCCCTAATTTTTTCTATATGAAACAATATATGAGAAATAGATGTCCAACTAATAATGTTCAATAACAATAAAGAATATTTCTAAAACCAAAAAAAAAAACGAAAAAAAAATGATGATCACTTAACTTTGTATAGTTCTTTTAGAAAGTCGCTCAATTTTGTTTTATACTATAATTAGTTGATTGACTTTAGGTTAACAAAAATTGAATGACATTATATTAAAAAAAAAAAAACTACCCTCATCCATATGAGAAATTATATCCTAAATTTTTTGAAAAAAGAATAAGACAAATAGATATGAAGAAAATGATCGATAATGGCCTAGGCTATATATATAAATTATTATATTTATTTTTTGTGTATGTAACTTAAATGAATAAATAAAACATTATTAACCGTAAAAACTTATTCTCAATTACTTCAGTCTGATTGGCGCAAGCATATGAGGTATTGGGCAAATGACCCTGAAGTCCAAGAAGCTCTTCATGTTCGGAAGGTACGTGGATATATATATATATATATATATATATAATTAACTAGTTTTTCCGTTTATTTTACTTATAATAACGACTTGAAATACCTCTTAAGAATCAATAAATAAAAGGGCAACTTTCATAAAGTATAATACTATAAATGCTAATTACTCAACGCATTCAATAATTATGTATTTTGTTTGAGTTGTCTCTGGATACATTGTATCTACTGGATTGTATCTCACATCACTCATTTATCTCCTGCCTCTCTTGTCTCTCTATTTTTCTGTATTCATAATGTATTTGCATTTCACACTTTCAAGTATCTGTATATTCAAGATTAAATATGCACTAATGTATCTACTGTATATGTATATATCAAATTCATCTAGTGTATCTAGTATAAAATAAATGCATTGATTTTTTCAGTGTATCTATAATGATATTAGTGTATTGGTGCATAAATACATCTTTCTGATAGCAATTTTGTGATGTATACGGTATAGTTGTGCATAAATACATACTTAGGGAAAATAATGCATACGAAGATATATTCATTAAGATATAAGTATCTAGTCATGTAATTACGCCTTAATTACATACTTAAAAAAATAAAGATTAAAATATAATTATCCAAATTCATGTATTTGATGTAATTACATTCTTAACAAAAATAAAAACGAATATAAGGATGTTTATCTGATTAGATATTTTTTTCTAAATAAAATGATACTTTTACTTGTGATTTTACTCTTCGCAGGGAATTATAGGAAGCTGGATAAAATGTAGGAGAGATATAATTAAGGGCTCTCATCACAACTACACACTCACAGTAGATAACGCTATACAATATCATGCTAATCTAAGCGTTAAAGGCTATCGATCACTTATATACAGATAATTTGTGTTTGTTTTAATTTTATATATTTGGCATGAGATTATAATTATTTTCTAATAGTGATTATAATTTTAACTCGCATGATATCCAAATTTAGGAATGTGCAAAATCAAATCATCAATAAATCGAACTGGAAAAAATGTTATTATGTATTTTTCAATAATAATGTCAAAAGGTCAAAGGAATTGTTCGTACCAAACACAAACTACGTGTTATATTATTACTAGATATGGGACCCCGTGCCAGCACGGGGCCCAATATATGTTACTGTTTCTGTTTTAATTTATGTGGTACATATGAAATTTGAAGTTAATCAATTTTTTAGTATGTTTTTATATATTTTAAGTTTCTAATTATTTTTATCTAGAGTATGTTTTACGTAAATATAATATAAATCACAATAATTAACAAGTTAATATAAAAAAAAACTTATAAAAAATTCATTGACTTTTGAAATTTCATTTGTATCACATAAATCACGACAAAACGAGTAATATATATGAAAATTACATAAAACGTACTATAACTCACAATAATTAGCAACTTAAAATATCTATATATCTATATTTCTCCCAATTTATGCGGTATAGATGAAATTTTGAAAGTTAACAAAAACTTTTTATATGTTTTCAAATATTTTAAGCTATTAATTATTATGATTTATAATACTTTTTACATAAAAAATTTATTTATATAAAGTATAAAAGAAAAAATTTTAAAAAAGGAAACATAAATGTCAGCAGGAGTCCAATCTATGTTAATTTCTATGTTTTAATTATTGTAATACCGATTGAATTTGGAGAGCCAACTAAATTTTTTTAAAGGATTTTTTTTATAAATTTTAAGTTGTTAATTAATAATATTTTTATTAATTTTAAACCAATATATGTTTTTCTCTGTCTCAATTACATGAGACATATGGAATTTGGAGAGTCAACTAAAATTTTAAAATATGTTAAGTTGTTAATTATTATACCTTATAGTACTATTACGTGATTTTCAAATAAAATATGTAATTTTTTTATTTCAATTTATATGTCATTGATATAATTACATATATTAAGTAATGAAGAATTAATGTCTAAATTATGTGACACCTATGAATTTTGGAGTGTAAATCAAATTAATTATATGATTTAAAAAAAATAAAGCGGTTAATTATTACAATTTATAATACTTTTTATATATTTTTTAAATGATATATATATATATATATATATATATATCTTTATGATATTGATATTAGTATTATAATAAATTAAATTTTATTATTTTTAAATTTATGATCTCAATTGTCAGCCTATGCCACATTATAAAATGTTCCAAAGTAGATATCAGATTTACAAAAATGTCGATGCCAGCTAAAGTAATAAAATAACATCTAAGGGCATGAACCTATATATGTATATATAAAGCTGAATATAGACAATTTGATGTGGCATCTCTCTATGACCAGTATTTCTATTCATCTTTTTTCTCCTTTTTTTGACATTTTATCTTTGTTTTGTATTTTTTATTTGTATTTTTTAAAAAAAAGCATTTATGTCATACCCGATTAATTATGCCCTTTATAACATCCATTACACTAATATAGATTTAAGTAAATGAAAATGGAAGATGAAAAGATAAAAACTATTCATTTTTTATAACTGTTTATAATTATTTAACCTATAAAATAAAAAAAAAATAGTTGAGCATTTGTAACAAATAAGAACAAATTTCTTCACTTTGGCTCTTCTTCTTCTGACGATGATGATCAATATATGGTATCAACTTCTGTCGCTAAGATGTCCATCAAATTTCTAGGTCATGTTACTTTTTTAACAAAAGAGAAAGAGAGAATATCTCATGATTCTTGTGAAGACATTGATGTAAAGAAAAAGATTATGTAACAAAAAATTCTTTTCAAAATAAAAGACTTTTTGAAAAAATGTTTATTCCTCCTACAAGGAGTGAAAATTCATTGTGGTTGAGAAATTTATAAGAAGGCTGATTAGTGTTTCAAAGGGTAAGAAAAATTATTTGGAGAAAAAATCATTCTATTTATGGAATTCGTATCAAATTAGGAGGAGAACAAGCAAAAATTTATTTTGTGATTTGAAAAGAAAGAAAATTAGATATTATTTCTTTCAACCTCACTATTCTTCTAATTTCTTTCTTCTTTTATTTTGTCTTGATTTTTTGTATCTTTAACTAAAGGTTTTTTTTCTTATTTATCTTTACTTAAAGTTTATATATATTTTCTTAAAAAAGAATTTAAAAAGATGATCATATTTAGTTCCTTTCCTCATCAATGCTATTAATCTCATAATTAGTGTTATTTATATTATTTTCTTAATTACTTTTTTTCTTTCATTTAATTATTTATTTGAAGAAATTAGTTATTATAACTTTATAAGAATTACACATGTATTTTTACATAGTTGATTTGTTATTTTTAAAATTTTTGGATCATTCTTCATCTTAAAGTTTCTATCTATATGTAATAATAAAGCCAAAATAGAAAATGTGGAGTGAAACCTTCTTAGCAATAGATACTTATTTATTCTTATCAATGTTTCTGACATTTTTTGTTATTTTTTCCTTAAAATAATTGTTGCCTCGATTTTTAGTTTTAGTTTTATTTTTTTAGCATTTTCTAATTTTAAAAGACTGAAAAATTTATATTGAAAATTTACAAAATATAAAAAATGATTTATTTAACTCCTATCATCATCAATATTATTATTAATTTGTTTTACTTCTTTTCTTAATCTTCATTTCATCATTAATGTAATTTATATCATTTTCTTAGATATATATATATATATATATATATATATGTATGTGTGTGTGTGTGTGTGTGTGTGTGTGTGTG
>NC_064283.1:4042440-4100950 GCF_019186545.1 Solanum stenotomum
TTGATAGTTTTTGAAATTTGATCGGCCTTTCTTGGTGTATTTGGTCCAATCTCCCCCAATTCCTATACAATATGATTTAACAATGAGTTGTTAAATATTCGAAATAGATTTTTCTAATATTTTTGGGTGAAAAAAACTTCACACTTCTTATAAAATATCATATTAACTAATTTCTATTATTCTCTATAAAATATTAATCCTACTATAATTAATTAAGTAGCTAGAGGTTGGTGGAATCCAACATTTATGTGGATTATATCTTCAATAAGAAAAGATACTTTGTGTGTGATAATCAACTTCCAATCACAGACTAACTTTATTTTAGCAAAAATAAGTAAATAAATGAACCAATGGGTTTGAATACTTTCGTTTTTTCTGTAGTCACTATATTTGACTAATTACTTTCAAACAACAGAAAATTCAAAGGTCGCACTTCCTCAGAAGTTGCTGTGTATGTTCTACTACCATACTTTTACTCCGGGCAAATTTATGATTTAAATTTTATAGATTTAATTTTTAAAACTCTAAATATCAAATTAATTATATATTTTAAATTATGAGTTCATATATACTATTCATAACAATCTCAATAAATCTTTGCAAATTGCATATATATATATATATATTATGCTTTGCCTCGAAAGTTATGAATTCAATTGAACCAATTACACGGACTTATAGTGGTACATCTGCCCATGTTTTTCAACCTCTCTGGCGTCTTTGTTTGAGTAATAGATAATTGGAGGTACTTGCGGAACAAGTGTAAGATTTCACCAACTTCTTAATAATCTAAAAATTAAGACAAATAATCTTTCATAGCAGATTGAATGGCGTCATAAATGTAATAAAATATTTTTTTAGATAAGTTAATTTAACAATAATTTTGAAGAAGTTATAACATTGAACAGTTGCATATTGGTTAATCTTTTACTATAGTTAGATGTTATCTGTCCATTGTTATCGGGGGTGGAGCCAGTGTAGAGTCAGGGGATCGATAATTGTCATTCAAATCTTCCATCTGTCTTAAAAAATTCATTATGTACGTATAAATTATTCAGTCTATAACTCAACAAGTTACCCAAATTAAAATTTCGAATCCATAAATTTTAATTATGCCTTCTCTGTCTGTCATGATTCCCCACTAACCTTACATTAAAAAAGAGAGAATCTGGATTATGTTTCCCACTAAACTTAGATGCTATATATATTATAACCTGTCATCTATGACCATGTTTTGTTATATATATTTTTTTGTTTCCATTTGTGGAGACGACAATTGAGAACCTTAATTTTAAGGGAAAATCTCATATAAGGCAAACAAAATTTATGAAATAACATTATATGGGTATAGTTTACATAATTACATTCTATGGGTATAGTTTAGTTTGTTATGTAGCTTTTAATTTGTATAAAGTGTTTTTTTTTTTCTGTTTTTAATTTATACAATATTTTTCTTTTTCATTGAATGGTAACACTAGCGCTAAATATGGTAACAAACATTTACATAATCCCATTATTTAAGTTAAACGTTCAAAATCAAATATTTTCCCAAAAGAGAAATCTGTACTGACAGAAAGACCATACTAACTTGTTTTCGGGCATGACTGAATCATCAGATTGATCAATTTTTTGGTATAGTCAACGACATGTAAGGTTTCATTGGAGGAAACTTCATGTTTTGAACTGCAATATAGTATATAATTGATTAGTACAGCGTAAATGTTGAAATTATAAAACGATTTCTACTTGTGTGTCGATTGTGATTGTATAAAAAAAGGAATTTTCAATTTTTCCTTGTTTATACAATACTAGATAAATCGTATGAAACACCCAGATGTTAATGACACTATTTGTATATATATAAATTGATTATATTGTATATATATGAGAAATTGTATATAATTTTTTATACCATATTTGTGTGTAATATGGAAATTGTATATATGACAATCGTGCTTGTTTAAAAAAAAAGAAGAGAGTGTTATATTTGTTTTTTCCGCTTTTTGTGTAGTCTGTTTGTATATGTGAGTGTGTATTGTTTATATATACATATTTTACCATGTTCATATTTTTTTGTATATATGTAGGAATTTGTATAATGTACTATAATTTTGTATATGTATTGTATTTTTATATGTGCATATGTAATTTTGTGTATTTTTTTTAATTAATGATTAAATTGATTGCATAATATTCATTTGTCAATTGTATATGTGGTAAGCTTGAAATCTGTTTGTATATACAACTGTGTAATGTTTATATACAAAAGGGTGTGATGTAGTCTATTTATACATACAACTGTGTACAGTTTATGTACAAAAGATGGTGCTGGAATCTATTTGTATATATAGTTGTGTACTGTTTATATACAAATAGTGTGTTGTATTCTGTTTGTGTATATATATTTGTAATGTTTGTATATAATGGCATGTTCATATAGTGTATTTACTTAATGATCAAGTTGTTTGTAAATTCTACAGAAAATGTCTTCTTTGGCTATTTTGGTATGCATTCTGGAAAATGGGACGATAAAAATTGTTACGTTGATTATATTATATAGGGTATAGTGTGCCATTTACGTAAATAAGGAATGCATTGGTAGAACTACCTTCCAACTCCCGCAACATGAAGCATCTAAACAATTGTGCTTGCACGTGACATCGTTTCATTGTTGTCAACTGAGCAAAACACGATGATAGGCATATACGATTATACTAATTTGGGGGTAGTCTCTTCTGTAACTTGTGCAATATCCTGATTTGTGTATAACATTGCATGTGGGTGGACTTTTGTGGTGGGTATTTGCACATAAATCTAACTCCCTATAAAAAAAATGAAGATAAACAATATTTCAATTATGTGCATTCTTTTATACAAAACTAAATATTTGTATACAAATAGCCATTGTCTCATAAGACTTTGTAGATGTTACCTTAATATACAACCCACTATATACATAACTTTAGTAATTGATAAATAACTAATAGAATATACAAATAACAAATGTCTCATAAGACTTTGTATATATTACCTTAATATACAACCCACTATATACATAACTTTAGTAATTTGTATATAAATTACATTATACAGTTATAATTTAGGCATAACCTAAACTTTACACATACTTCAAGAACATTTTTATCCATTTTATTTATATAACTAAA
Source organism: Solanum stenotomum (assembly GCF_019186545.1). Taxonomy (NCBI): domain Eukaryota; kingdom Viridiplantae; phylum Streptophyta; class Magnoliopsida; order Solanales; family Solanaceae; genus Solanum; species Solanum stenotomum. The sequence continues at coordinate 4,045,608 of NC_064283.1, forward strand.
AAAAAATACAAATAACTAATACATGATTGTTTAAACGTGCAATATACTATATACAAAAATCTATATATAAATATTACTTGATCAGAAAATTTTATGCATATTTGCACATAAGTAACGAAATATACTATCTAAAATTGTGTTTGAAGCCACTACCTGATGTTCCTGATGTTCTTCAGATTTGTCCAGTTCTGATGAAACAGAGTGAATCTCCTCTGAATCAATGTTTATGACTTTTCTCTTACTTCCACCTTCAACAATCTTAATGCTGCTAGCCTTCGCGTTGTTGATGACTTTATGAATCGCCATTGGGTCATTTTTTTTCTTGAATCTCAATTATTCAATAGATTGTTCAATTTGAACTTGTTTATATTTTGCCATAGAACCTACATTGATCCCAAAATCCTGAGTTAACCCAATTGAAAATGAAGGTGGATTATCAACAACATTGACATGCAATGGTATACCTCTCGTAATCCTCATAGATGGAGAGGACTCATCCTTTCTGATTTTGAAAGACTTGTAATCTGATAAGTAATAAATATTTTTTTAAAAAAATATATGAAAAAACTAACAAGCATACTACATATACAATTGTTGAATAAGGTAACAAGAAAAAAAATAGATTCACCCACGAAATTTGACGGTTACCTGCGAAAAGAGAAAGTACAATTGGAGGGAGAAGGTCGAAATTTTCTCAATTCGAAATTCAAATTAGAAGTGGAAGAGTGATTTTAGGAGAAAGATATGAAATAAGGATAAGAGAGATAAATTTGATTTTGTATAAGATTATATACAAAATCTTTGGATGACTTTTTTGATTCGGTATACAAAGAGGTAGTGGGTCCCATTAATTATGGCAAAAAAACTGAAATTATATTTACTGACAGTAAATAAATTAAATTATATCCTTATTAACTAATTACTTAGGGATGTTTGCCATCCCACATAATTTTAATATCTGAAATATTGGAGAATGCTTCAATATGAGAAGGCATTTGATCTTAATAGGCCTTGTATTTCAAGTTTTTATTGTGGATTAACCTATTTAGGAAATCAAGCTAAAAGCTAGTCCAAAGAAGTTGTTGGAACGAAGTAGTACATTATTGATTATACATCTGTCCATTAACAAGAGAGGGTTCGATCCCCTTATACACAATTTAGCAAAAAAGACTAACTCAACAAGATATGTTTGCATGCCAGGGGTAGGGTTGTACAAAATCGAACCAAATCGCAAACCGAGAAAAAAAACCCGACTAGTGGTTGATTTGACTTGGTTTGGTATTGAAAAAAATGACTATATTTGGGTTGGGTTGGTTTTAACTAAAAAAAAATAACCCAAGACCAAACCAACCTGACATTGTATATATAATTTTAAAATTTTATTTTATACATAAAAAAATTTACTTTGATATAATTTTTAAATATTTCTTATACTTTTTCATAGTTTTTATCTTTTTATATATTATTTCAAGTTTGAAACTTAGAATTCTGAATGATTCAATAAAGATCATAGTCCACTTATGTTGGTAATTATAATAAAGCTTAAATCAAAATCAAATAAATACTAATGCAAAAAGAAAATCAATTCAACACTAAGAATGAAAATAATATTGAATATTTATTCTTTGGTTTTACATTGGTTTAGACAATTCAAATACATAATCTAATTTTTAATTTCCTTTAATATTTAGTCATGTAACTAATATTCATTAAACTTATTTTAGCATAATTTAATACTTTTAAATTATGATCATTTTTATTATGACTTGTTAATTTGCAATATTTGTTTTACGCGATTTCATTATTATTATTTTTTTGTTGGATATTTTAGTGTCATTATTCATATCATATTTTGTGTTATTTTCTTAAGAAACACCTTAGATAGTTGTATTTTGGTAGGACTAAAGAAATATTTGAAGTACAAGTAGATTATATGTTTGTATGAATACTTTACCGTAAAACTCCGAAAAAACCCGAAAATCCGAAAAATTTGAAAAAATCCGATAAAACCTGAGGTTGAAAAACACGAGTTTTATTGGTTTGGTTTGGTTTATAGATTTTAAAAGTCGACACAAATGATTTGATTTGATATTTGAAAAACCCGAACCAACCCAGTCATGTACACCCCTAGCCAAGGATTAGCTCATTTTCTCTTATAGCTAGGCTCAAATAAAATGTATATATAGGTTTATTGGAATAAAATACCTTAGTGAGAGAATTGAAAAAAACCGAGGATTCATATGTTTTCGGGGATCTTCCTTATACAACATAGTTACAATCCCATTTGGGTAATTAAAGACAAGGATTCTGTTCAAATGTCTTATATTCTGCACCTAAAAGAAAAAAGACTAGAAAGTCTTCTCTTTCGAAGTCGATGTAGTTTGAGCCTCAACTAGTATTGAGATTGAGCGTCATAAAGAGACCGGAATGAGCCCCAATTAGTATTGAGATTGAGCATAATAAAGAGACTAGATATTGGTTTTCGACTTAGGAATTTCATCCAACTTCAAATAAGATAAAATAAGCTAGGAAAGCTACGAATCAATCTTAATTCTTGCAGATTAGGATTGATTTTTATTTTTTGACTTATAAGTAAAAAATCATAAGTTTATTTTTAACATTTAAGCTTAAAACCAAGTGCTTATAAACACTTTTTAAATTTACTCAAATACTCCAAAAGTGCTTTAAAATTATTTTGACTGAAAAATACTTAAAAATAAGTCAATTCAAGCAGACTCTAAGATTCAATTTCAAATCCTAGGAGATTCAATTCAAACACCCCCAAAATAGCAAGCTCAATTAGGCAGCAGTCATGGGTCATTGAGCAAGACCAACATTTGGTGGGCTCTTTAGGCCCAAGTAAAGGCAACCTCATTTCACTTTACTTAAATTTAGGTGCCCCAACATTTGGTGCACTCTTTAAAAGCTAGCAACTATAACTGAACATTTAATATAGGGAAAAAAATTTACTTACTTCAAAATACGTAAAATTACTGTGATTTCTTTTAAGTAAGTATATGTCATAAATTTTTAAAAATGGAATGTTATGAACTTGTCATATATATATATATATATATATATATATATATATATATATCATGTTTCAAAAACATTTCTCTTGTGTATAGTGTCTATCAAAATCAACCTTTCAATTTCTAATAGTAAGAGTAAAATCTATGTACCTCCGATTCTACCAAGACTCCACATAAGAGATTATACTGATGTTTTCATATTGATTAACTTTTCATATATCTGTTGACTTTTGGGATTAGTTAATTTTGCCAAGCACTAACATGTTATCAATATTATAATCTGAAAGATTTGCTTTTATGTAATTGTAACTAATAGTACTACTATTATTATTATCTTATAGATATCAGACAAAAGAAGAAAAAAAAAAGAAATCAATATTACCAAGTGGTTAAAAAAGAGTGAAGAATTATGATAACAAGCTAGTGCTGTTTCCCATTTGGATGCATGAGCTTTTTGTAGTAGGGGTGCCTTTAGCCTTTTAGTAAGCTTTTAGCCTTTAAGTAGTAAAAAAAAAAGATAGTATTTATTCACCAAATTTAGATATGTTTGGCGGGAAAATGTAAATGATTATATATAATTAAAGAAACATATATTTGCATCACTCTTTTTGTGATTTTTTTGAAAAAAAAAAGTCATTAAAAAAAGGATTTGGGAAATTGCATTTTCCTACAATTGTTAGTGGGGAAAGAAAAAGACATTTGGACTTTGATGAGAGTCAAGATTTTTTTTTTTTTAACTCTTTTGAGTTTGTGCAAAACACCACCATAAAAGGGAAGGGGATTTAATTTTTTAACTTTGCAAAGATAAGAAATTGGAAGCACATAGAAAAAGGGATTGGGCACGAAAACAACAAAAGCATAAAAAGTAGAGGAATAAAATGAAAGGGAAAGTTGTGTTTAATTTTTGTAGTATTGGGAGAGGGATCTTTATGTGCCATCAATTCAACTAATTGTTTTTGGTCTGTCATCCATTCATACCCGGCCCCCTCCTCAACATTGGTAGTTGGGGAGTCGAGGCGAAGTGTGTTATAATAAGTTCGACTGAATTAAATAAGAAGGTAAAAGATTCGAATTTATGATTTTATACTTTCATAAAAATATTTAAATTTATTTTACGTTTAAAGTTGGCTCAATTAAACTTTTAAATAATTGTGTCAGATCAGGTGTATCATAAGGAACTTGCCTTTTCTATTGATTCATGCAGATTGGATTGAAAATATCCTTGGTTGTTAACGTTCCAAAAAATTGGTAGAGTTTAGAAGAGAAAAGAGTAGATTAATTAACGAGAAGGTGTCAAAGGACACAATTCAACCAAACTTCTTAATGAAAGGAAAATCTAGGTCTTTTCGCAAAATACAAGGATAAGTTTGAACGTTTCCCCTATATAAAGTCTATAAAATAGTCTAATACCAACATTAGATCATTATTGAATAAAAGCTTATTTAGCCCAAAAGAAATTGTCGAAGACCAATTGAATCGAACTTCTAATGGAGGATAAATTTAGATCTTTGCAAAATATATATATATGAACAAAGCTGAATATTTTCCATTATAAAATCTAATTAATACCAATTGTTGGAGTGTTAGCAAATAAGAGCATATTTAGCCCAAAAGTTTAATAACAACCACCAAATTGAGTTATATTTCTAAAGAAGCGAAAACCTAGATCTTTTCACATAGTACGTGAACAAATTTAATTTGAATATTTTTCTTTTTTTAAAAATACAAACTATATATATATATATGCGCAATCGGTTCAATAGCAAAATTCATAAAAATTTAATCGATCAAGATTAAATTTTGAAGTCGCATGTTAGAAATTTGTTTGCCTCTGACAAATCCATTTCTCTGCAAAATTGCACTCACTTTTCCTTACCCAACATGACAATTTTCTCCGTGCGATCATGGGAATGCTACTCTTATCCACATACTCCATTTATTTTACTTTGGGAAAAAAGGTAGAAATTAAAATAAATAACACTATAGATCCATAAAGTCATGACCTAATTAAGTTAGATAATAAAAGATGCTTTAATTTGGTCTAAAAAAAATCTTAGTTGGAGGAATAATTAATTTTTCAAAAATAACAATGATGACTTCGTCCAATTTCATCACTTTATTTGGCATATGTTAAAAGGGTAAAAAATAGCCATTATATTAGTGCTATCGTCCTTTCCTTTTCCATCAATTTCCTACCTATAAAGCTTTCCAAGCAAAACCATTTTTTTTAACATATGTTTTTTTAAAAAAGAGTTTCTTTGCAAAAGTTATTTGAGTATGACATTTCATCTGTTTTTGGGAATAATTATAATTTTTTTCCCTTTATTTCTTTTTTGCTCCATGAAATTTGGTACCACCTGTCAAAATCTTTTCACCTTACCGACATGCTTGTCCTTGGAAAGAGCCTTTCATAAATCATTAGTAAAAATTGGTTCTCATTAATTACTGGAATTGTTTGATCCAATGATTTTAATACATGTTACTCCTAAGATGGCTAGCCTTTTTGTGCCACTGGGTATTAAGATTTTAAAGTTTAAACTAGGTTAATTTAGTAGGAAATCACTAGTCTGCAAGTCTTAAAAAAAAATTAAGATAAGAGGGAGTATGACCAATCGTATTATTCCTTAGTTATACGTGGCCGCGGTACACCATTCATCGAAAACTTATACTATATATAAGTCATATCTCATTTTATAGTGTACATATACCATTTCGAACACCTTTAAAATCAATGGAGATTCATATTGCAGTGGCAAGGATATGCACAAAACTTATATGGTGCTTAGGTTTGATTCCTTGCTTAATATCTATAAGGAATTAAAACCGCACAACTTTAACATGAAGTGAGTAGTAGCTTGGTGACAATTGGATGAAGAAGTGTGTAGGACATGTAGAATTGAATCTCTATAGAGTTGCTTTTTGTTTAATTTACTATTCAAAGTCTAGATACCCATCATGAAATTTGTGGCTACGTAATGTTAAGGAAATTCGACAATTACTCTCTTTATATATATAAAATAAGTTTAACCTTTGAATATATAGTGTAATTTTTCATTGCAAAGGATTCGACAGAACCTCGTTGCTTCCACTTGGTTTCTTTGATATTACTCCATTATATTTGTGCCAATTTATGTGGTACTTTCCACTTCCTCGAGAGACAAGTTGATAAAACATTGAAGCTAAATTATATTCGATCAACTCAACACTTTAAAATTAAAATGTAAATATTTTAAAACAATATAAACTCAATTTTTGCTTAAAAGTTTTATGTCTATGAAATTCTAGTATTCATGAGTAAACTCTTAAATTTCAGAGTAAAAGAGCAATGTTATAACGAAAGATTGAAGTAATTTGCCAAATTACTACTAATTATTTCAGCAATTTTGTCTTTTATTGTCTGTCCATTTGAAAAAAAAACTAAAGAATATATGTGCAACCGTGTAAGTAGTGATATGTATGTATTCAATGATGAACAACTGAAGTGGACACCAAAAGCAATTCTAATAATTGAGTTAAGTCTGGGAATATAATTGCATAAATTGCAGTTTCTTGTTCTGGTATTCTTATACTGACCATGTACACGAGGTCCATTATTTTTCCTTTATTTAGTCTTCGATATTTGTTTCGAGGCTCCAACTAATTAATTCGAATTTTTTGTACGTAAGGTTCATTTTTGCGAAAAAACGTTTGAAAGTGTTCTGTATAGAGTGTTTAGGATAGAAAGAGGATTAATTCAAAATCTTGTATTATATGATGTGTAATAAGGTTTGAAGTAATAGTCTCTTGTGAATCTAACAATTTAAAAAGTGATAGAACTTTATATCAACCATATGACATTAATGAGATGCTAATATTTATTCTAATAACAAGTGTTGTCTAACATTGCAAAGGGTGTTAAAATATTTTTACTTTATCTATCCCGTTTTATCTTTAGTAAAATAACTTATAATTGCACAAACATTTTTTTTACCCCTCACTCCCGGAGCTCCCTTACAACCTTAAGCTTGAAAGTGAATGGTGTTTATCGTCATACGAGCAACTCCCTCTTCTCGTCACACAAATATTTGTGTCACTAATTTTAATTTTTTTTTGTGTCAAACAATATCACATAAACGGTGAACTAATTTTTTCCTGTTTGGCCAGAAAATTAAAGGGGGGTCTGGGCCAAGGAGACACGTGCAAATGATAGCAAAATTCTTAGCCAGTAATGATGGATTTCCACCGTTTGTTCCACTGTGTGGGAACCCACAATCACTTCCACAAACATAAACCTTTTTCTTTGACCAAAGAATAATCAATATCATCATACATTTTTAACTCCCTTTTTGATTACTGCTACTCATTTGTACCTTCAAAGTCATCACTAAATCAACTCAAAAAAAGTAACTTTGATGCACTGTCACTTATCCTCTATCACATATATTGTTCCTTGTCTTTACTATACTCCCATATCACACTCTCATTTCGACGTATGGTTCTTCAATTCTTTTGCCTTTGACACATTATTATTTTTGTACAAAAATATTCCCCCACTTTAAGTGATGATTTTGTCGTTATGAGAACAAGGAATGAGGCATACGCACTTCATCGTCTAGTTTGCATGGTGGGCTCAATTTAGTTCTAAGTTATTCTTAAATTAATCGGTATGATAACCATAAACAGATATTTTTATATCCTTATCATTCTTAACGTGATAATATATATAGATCTATATATACGTACACAAACTATTAGGCAAATAAAGAAAGAGAAAGAAGAACAAAGAATAAAGGTGACCTTAGATATAATATAAACGCGAGTCGTAATGGCACCATGAGTGTATATATATATCACGAAAAGTAATTACAAAAGAATGGTTTCATTTTAATTTTGCTTCCTTAGATGCTAAAATGGAACAACCTACCCCTCAAATTGAACATGTGGGACGTCTAATTAAATTAGAGACAAACAAGATGTTAAAATACAATAATGAGCTCAACAATATAATGATGATGATTCTTCGATATTTTCAAATTTTCTTATTGATCAAAATATTTTGATGTGTCGATAGACAATCTATACATTTGAATATTAGTCCATGAAAAATAATTATTTTCATTACTAAAATATACTATGTTATGAATATTATATATTTGTTAGCTATTATAGGCAACTGTTTATGCCAATTTCACTTTTAAGATAGAATGTAAAGATATCACACCTAATATATGAACATGTACAAATTAAACTAAAAAATATATTTTTATTCCTCCCATATGATTTAAGTAATTTGTAAATATTCTCTCGGTTCCTATTTAGTTGTCATCATTTTATGTTTTACGCCTCTTAAAAAATTAGGTAACTTTACTATTATACTCTTATTTAGTGTTTCCTTGAAGTCAAGTTTACAATAAATGAACATGAATTTGTTTGTTTTGATTAATTAATTTAACCAATGAACATGAATTAATTACTTAGTTTTCTTATTTTAGTCAAATGCATACACGGCTAATAACTCTCAAAGGCAAAATAGGAAGAATAATATTTTTTATACATTGGAGTATTAAGGAATGGATCCGGCTCCCCTCCATTACCCCTTCCCTCCATTTCGTCAAGTGCATGTCTAGATGAGAGACATGTGTCTTATTTAAAGTTTAAAGGTTAAGATTATATTATATTAACTAATACCATAACCATAGATAAGTCAATTGATTTTAGAAACTACTCTCAAATTTGGTAAGAATTACTATATATTCCATTGAAAATTTGATATTTATTAATATTGAAATCATAAAATAAAAGAACATGAAATTAAAAAAAAAAAAGACAGAAAGATTTTTTTAGAAATAAACGTGAAATACCAAAATTATTCTATGGAGAAAATGTGATTATTGTGTTTGAATATATGTTTTTTTTTAAAAAAATATTCTTTTATCTTTTTTATTTTTTGAAATAAAAGAAAACATTGTTTTTAATGCAAATATTTTTGAAGATAGTTATTTTATCATATTAAATATAAATATTTCATGTTCCACAAATATCAAAATTATTTCAAGGAGAAAATGTGGCTATTATGTTTGAAGGGGAAAAAATATATGTTTTTTAAAAAATATTCTTTTTTCTTTTTCTTTTTTTTTTTTAAAAAGAAGAAACCATAGTGTTTAATGCAAATGCTTTTGAAGATTATTATTTATCACATTAAATATAAATGTTTCATGTTCTAAAATTTTAATATTTAAATATAAAAATATAAGATGAAATTAATGATATTAATAATCATCAAATTTTGGGAGTCGGCTCCCCTCCATTATCTCTTCCCTTCATTTCGTCAAATGCATGTCTAGACGAGAGACATGTGTCTTATTTAATCTATTAGTATATTAACTAAGGACAATATATAAATAGGAACGGAAGTAGTACCATTTAGTTGAAACTTCTTTGCCAATTGATGATGAGTGTGTTATCATATCAAAAATGGCCACACGTACGTATTTAATTAACTCATTGAGTAGTTCTCATACCGTCTGACGTACGTATGTTATTATTCATCCATTCTACTTTTCACTTCTTTCTTAATTAGTTTCATTATTAAGAATGTTCTAATCAGGCAAAATTTTATGTTTGTTATCATAGTTTTATCTGTTCCTTTTTTCTCTTTTACCTTGAAAGATGAAATTAAATAATTATGTTCACTTTATTCAAGATTCTATTTACACTAATTTATATATATATCAGGTCAACACACCTTGAAAAAATTAAAAACAGCTGGAGATTAATTAAAGGTTCAATCAATCAAGAAAAACTTATATATAATTAATTATAATTTTGAATGAGTTTAAGCAAATAAGAAAATCTTTTATTTTGGTGAGCTGTACTAAAAAAAATAAAGTAAAAATAAAAAAAAACTCAATAATTGGATATTTATATTCCTTTGACGTCGGGGCACCGAAACATGAGAATGGGATAACGTGACTAATTTCAAAATTGAAATCATTACAATATGTGAAAACATTTCTATGTAGAATGACTTCTTGGCAGGCCAATAACAAGACAATTTAATTTGGCATCTTGTCCAAAGGACAAATAATCCATATGTAGATTTTTTTTTCCAACCTAATTCCTTAGGTTTTGTAGGTATAATGTCTACAAGATATGGTCGGAGAAAAATACGACAACAATAATATATAATTTCATAAGCGGATTCTGAAAATGATACAATGTATTGAACTTTATTCATATTTTCATAGGGGTAAAATTGTGACCATCACCTTAAGTTAAGAAGTCAATATATATCGGCAAAAATATGTGGGTATATAGGTAAGCAAACTTTACATCGTAGTGATGCGTTATAAAGTTCTGTGGACCTTGGTCCAAAGTGAATAATATCACTTAGTGGGTTGGACTGTTACAAATGATATTAGAGTCACTCTTGTCTCAGCCTTGTCAATATGGATTGGATTTCAATTGAGTTTAGGCAAATTTCGATAAGGTGGAGCAAACCTAATGAGTACTGAGCGAGGCAAATCCTATGCGGTGAGAAACAATCTCAGCGGGGATGTTGACTCCATAAGAGGGGGTGTATGTGATACCTCACCTTATAAAAATACGAAATTCCACATCGGCAAAAAACATAAAAAAGATGTTAGGTGTATACGTAAGCAAATCTTACATCTGGATGATGTGTTTTAAATCTCTACACACCTAAATTCGAAACGAACAATATTACTAGCGTGTTGGACCGTTAAATTAAGGATCATTTTCAATTGCCCCTCTGCGGAGTTGTCAAAAAGTATGATAGCAAGATATAGATTTAAGTAATAAATAGTAATGAGAAAAAAAGTGAAATGAAAAACAACCTTTGCTTATTTTCAAAGGGTACATGCAAAATCTCTCTTTCATGTACGACGTTAAATTGGACAGTAAATCTATTTACGTATAATATATGAATAACAATAATAATAATAATAATAAAGTTATACCCTAGCTCCTACTATAAATTTGTCAGAGAAAAAAACATCGCATGTTTGATTAGACATCACTCTTTCTGTGTGCCATGGGCCTTGAACGTATATGAAATAATTTTCAAACTTTGCTTTATTCAAACGAGTGGTTACTTGTCATTTGACACTCTCCACGCCTATGTTTTGAAAATTGACGTAGCATTAATCTATATGACTATCTTTGAATTCAAATATCATATATCACTGAAATTATGGATCTTAGATATAACTCGTCTTAAATTAGCTAATGAACGGAAGATTGTCAATAATTATATAAGAGAGTATTATCTATCTCGTTTTTAAGACTTTTCGATCAACACTTACCTCATGTTCGAGACTGAACATCTGAATCATGGATATTTAAAATGATGGCCTAACATCGATAAATAATTATTGAAATGAGTTAAACCTAATTCAACTCTATAATGTAACTCATTAGAGGTTGATCACCTAAGACCATATAAAGAGATTCACATCATTGTTTCATCTAACGCGAGACTCTTTCATGAAATAATTGTGTGTAATTAATTTTGCGTTGGATCATTCATACATAAAGGCGGATGGAAAAATGAAATTCATGTTCATACCAAGATCTATACAATCAAGAGTGGAAAGTATATATATAACTGGATCTGTAGATCTTTCAAAAATTGGGGAATACATTTCAGCACTCCCTTGAAGACTTTAACAATAAAGTTTGAATTTAGCTGATATTTATATCCTTTAAATTTTGAATACACACAAATAGACATTTTAACTGGTTATATATGTTCTACGTGACAATTCATGTAAGACGTCATGTAGGACACTACATATGACACATACATCTACTTTTTCAACTTTATTAAAATTTAATAATCGTATTTACTCAATGCATACTCTAAAATTAGAAAATAAAAATATCAACTGAGTTCAAGTTAAAAGATTTATTCCAGTCTATCATCAAATTGAGGAAACCAATTAATTATACTAAAAAATACAGACAAGACAAGAAATACCTGCCTTCAATAATAAGCTGCCACGTTTGTGAATAAACCAGCTCCTATAATAACCTTTCTATATTTTAGTCAGGCTGCATATTTTATTTTTTTGACTTTTTATAACTCTTAGAAGAATTAATGGGTTTCGGTGCATTCTCGGAATTTAATAAATTAAAAGAACAAAGTATTTAGACACACAAAAGAAAAAGAAAGATATGGATCAGGAAAAAATAATTTCCAACGTTCTTGACTATATTGCATATAATTTTGATGCTTAAATTAATAAAATTCAATCATTGATGGGTGACAGATAATTAGGGAATTACTTTGATGCATGTGCTTGAATCATGCAAAGACTTTTGCTATACAAAAATGGAGATAATAGAAAAAAAAAGTATGAGATAGTGGATTTTCTTTTAATAATATTTGGGAAATTGGAGTATACAGTTCCCAAAGAAAAAAGGGGATATTTGGGTTATGGGCATATAACTAAAGCTACATCAGATGGATTTTTGTCACATATATAGTATACAATTTGTGTACACACGTCATGCATGTAATATACACATATAATATTATACTCTTTCCTCTATTTAATTTTATTTTTCCACTGTATTTACAAAATAGATTGTTATTCATCTTTACTTATCTACTTTGAAAAATCAACAGATCATGCATCACGTAGCTAGTTCCTTGTTTACCCTTATGTTTAATAAAATTTAAAGGGTGATATAGTACGTAAACTTATTGTCTTACTCCTTCCAGCCATTTTTACTTTTTCAATTTAAAAAATCAAGAGATAATTTATCTTCGTTATTAACTATAATTGTTTTTCAATGAGTTTTCAAAATTTTGAATTTATTATATTTAAAGAATGGTATAGTAAAATTATTGTTTTATTTATTGCTCCCGGAGAAGTATGTTTTGGTAATATTGAACAATTAAAAAAATAAAAATTATATAGTGTTAAGAGCAAATTATATCTTATCCCTATTATTTCTCAAATCACAAAAATCCCCTAAAATTATAAGATCTTGGATACATCAGAAAATCTGCGCATGCATAACATACATTATTTATTGGGAGAGATATATTCGAGAGGGGAGTGACAGTGGCGGAGCCAGAAATTTCACGAAGAGGGTCCAAAAATTAAACAACAAAAGCTCTTTTTTAAAAGGGAAAAAAATTGTTCCAAGTGAGATTTGAACATACGAGCACTGACTCATTAAAGATGTCTAAACACACATTCGAGACATCTTAAACCACTAGGCTATAACAACCTATTATGTCAAGGGTGTCCAAAATATGTTCTTTAATCACTTTGTGTGTCATTTTACTTGTATATGCTGTATTTTTTTTCGATGAAGGGTGTCCAATTGGACACCCTTCCATACATGTGCCTACGCCACTGGGGAGTGATGTATCCTAGAGGGGAGGGATGTATGCGAGAGGGGATAGTTTGTATCAGAGAGGGGATAAGGATGTATCCAAGAGAAGATAAAAATGTATCTAAGTGGAAATTTTTATAATTTTTTTAAATGGTAAATTATTTTTAGAAATTATAGTAAAATAAGATATGTATTTATATAATATTTTATTAAAATAAATAAAGAAAATATCAATTACTTCCTAAAAGATATACCAAATTTGACAAGTAAAAATAAACCGACATACCAATAAACTAAGTGTGTGTTTTCAACATATTCCACTACATAAAGACGGCATTCGATTTATTTTCCCCGTATCCGTATCTTGGAAAGAAACAAAGAGTTCCAATAAGGAGTTTAGGGATTGGAGGAAACTTTTTTTGCTTTAATAATTTATTATTTTTCTTGTCCTAACTTTATTTAATTTTAATGATACAATATATAATACTAAAGTTTTATTTAGAAGGAGAAGAGGCCACCGAAAAGCATGGACAAATTATAATGATGAAAGTAAGAAGAAGAAAGAAAAAAAAAAGGCATAAAAATAGAGAGAAAAAGAGAAGCAAAATTACTCATTACAATTTTTTATGATTAGACTAGCCAACTACACACACGCATACATTCACCCACACGCTCATCTATTCATTTCATTCATTCATAGTTGTAGTAATTTTACACCTTTTTCTTTGTTTTGTTTAATTTTTATTTTCCCTCTCTCTATAGCTAGCTAGCTCTCTATAGATCCACTTTTTTTTTTTCATCTTGCTTTTTAAAATGGAAATCATAAGTCAACCTCACCTCATCATTTGGTCTTGGTTCTTATAGGCACCCACCTCATTTCCCACTTTCTTTTATTATTATTTTCAACTTTTTTTCTTCATCACATTTCTTTTTACTGTTGTTGTTGAGTAACGCCAACATTCTGTCTATAACAAGATCTACAAAGGAATTGAAATGGTTCGAGTCAGAGTCCAAATCGAATAATCATTTTTCTTCATCACCTTTCTTTAACTCAAGTTGAATAACGTTAACATTCTATTTATGACAAGGTCCATGAGAGGGTGGAATGGCTTAAGTGAGAGCCAGGATCAACTATGACGCTTGTTTGGTGGTTTAGTTGAGAAATAAATTTACGCCCTTGCTAGTTACTAAATTTATGTCCAATATTCTATTTATGTGACATACTTCTCGTTGTAGTATGTCTAAAAAAACTATCACATTTCTATAATTAAAAATTACTTACCTGTCAAATTCCACCTTTATTCTTAATCTAAAATGATTTATAAGTCACACAAATATCTAATTAAGTTTGTGTTAGACGACCACAATTTTTAAAAGTCATTCTTTTTAAAACATTATGCCTAGTCAAACGATGTCAGAGTTTACCTATCTTATTATTCAGGTTAAAATTTTAACTTAGTATAGATTGTTAGGTTGATTACCGTATATAGTTATCTTTTAGGTCACTTGATCGCACCGTAAAAATTGTCTTTATGCTGTCAATGAATGATGGTAGTTAAACTCCACCTTTTTAGTAGGAGTGATAATTGAGTTCTATATAATGAGGATGCCTCTAGTGGCATGAATATTAAAAGCCCTCTAGCTCCATGTACATGGGATCATCATCAAGAAGCTTAAGCATGAAGGTGCATCAATTCACACGTGGATTCTTAGAGCATGAAGCTGCTTCTCCTTCACTTACACTTGGTTGCAAACGTTTAAGACCACTTGCTCCTAAGCTCAACACAACCAATAATGATACCACAACCACCATTGTTACTCCTCCTTTTGATCTTAAGAGTTTCATTAGGCCTGAAAGTAGCAATAGCCCTCCTAAACTTGCTTACAATGAAGACAAGAAAGATTCCTCTCAGGTAATTTCAAAATGTTTTTTTGTATATTTACGTATGTATACATGATTCAAACTGAAAGCAATGAGTTCAGTTGAACTAACAGAATTCCTCCTAGTGGATGTAGGGGTTCAATTGAATTCAATAGTTTTGACTTAAACTTTCTCAGATATGTAGAAATAGTACATTTCACATCGAATAACTCAAATGACCGGTGCATTCAACTTCATCTTGAATTCATAAAGTTTAAATTCTGACGTGATCGACATGGACTTATCACATCAAATGATGGAGGGAATATTCTTACTAACATGTTTCTCTAGTAATTTTAAGAATATTGATCCTACCTGCTTCCACTAGTGGCATGCTGGGAGCTAGGACCTATAGGAGACTCGTGAGGTCCATAATTGAATTTTTTCTTTGTTAGTGTTTTTACTTGTAACATATGCAGGTGGAATCTCACCCAGGAGGAACAAGATGGAATCCAACACAAGAACAGATAGGGATACTGGAAATGTTGTATAGAGGTGGGATGCGCACACCCAACGCGCAACAAATAGAGCAAATCACAGCACAACTAGGGAAATATGGGAAAATAGAAGGGAAAAATGTGTTCTACTGGTTTCAAAACCATAAAGCCCGTGAAAGACAAAAGCAGAAGAGGAATAGTCTTGGCCTTAGCCAAAGTCCAAGAACACCACCACCCATAGTCACTAGTCCTTTGTCATTTGACACTAGGGTATGTCTCATGACACGTTTAAAACTTTTAAATATAAGTTATATACACTGTCAGCGTAATTTTTTATTTAAAAATTCTCCATCTATTTTTGACATGTTATAACATGTTACCACACATATTTTTACTTGTTGTAACATACCAATAAGTATATTAATTTTGATATGAACCCTTTGCACTCCTAGCTCTGTCGTCCATGGTTATTAATTTAGATTGCTTTTTTATTGATATGTAGTAATCTTTTAATTGACACATGATGGTATTTTTTCTCGATATAGGGAGAAGTAGTGAGGGATGAAGATAGTCCATACAAGAGAAAGTGTAGAGGATGGACATTTGAATACATGGAGGAAGAACAACAACAACAAGATGAAGAAGAAATTATAAATTGTAGAGAAAATGGTGATAGGACTCTTCAACTCTTCCCATTGCATCCAGAAGGCATGAGATGATGAATTTATTACAAGAATATTCTTTTTTCTTTTTTAATTATGATCTGACTCTAGCTACTCTTTTTTTTTTCTTTTACTTATTTTCGTCATCTTTAATTTTTACTTTCTTCATTTGCATGCTTTGTTTCCTTTTCTTTTATTTCTTTCCTTGTTTTGGGAAAGAGAAAAGAGAAAAGAGAGACATATGAATCATCAAATCTATGTAGTACCAATTCACTTCTCTTGGATTTTGGGCATTTTAGTGACTTATTCCTGACCTAAAATACCCTATCTTTATGTCTCATTGGAAATGCTGCAAAAATAATCTATTAGAGTATATATTTTCTCTTTTGTAAAGAACTTTTTTATTTTCTTCTTGTTGTAGTTCATGCTTATGTGTCAATTCTCATAGGTTAAAAAGAGAAAAATAACAATAAGGAGTTGCTATTCAGTAATCACCTCTATTTTCAATTTTAAAGTTGTAGGTTCAAGTCATTAAAGAAGCAAAAAGGTGACAACAAAGGGGTAGAAGAAAAATGCTAACAGGTTTATAGGCTAAATGAGTTATCCCACCTATAAGTATTTGGTGTTTGTGCGCTCTCTTGTTTAGTCTATAACATACTAAAAAATGAAGACTTATAAATAAATCACTTCAAGTAAAATACTATTATAATATAATATTTAATAAATAATTTATTATGTTTATAAATTTAAGCAAAAATTATAAGATTCATGTGAATTTGTAATCAGTGTCTAGATATCTGGTGATATGATTATTGACTAAAGGGGTGATCAAGACGCTGAAGTCCACGCACATATCTTTGCATAGTTCTTTTTTGTTGTTATTTGAAAATTTCAAAATTGATGGGGTCGGTTTAGTGGTTGATCTTTCTTTACATTAATTAATATATTATTCATGCTAGCTATAGTACTTTCATATTTGAAAATTTTTAAAATTAATTTGTGGAAGACTTTGATAAAGTAGCTTAACCCATGGCATGTCAATCAGAAGACATGCAATTTCTTTTTCATTTTATAATGTTGACTAATGGATTGTGGGGTAGAAGATCAGTTTATAGATATGACTTTGGAGGGAAAGCAAATAAAACATAGATTTAAAATAATAATAATAATAATAATAAGTGTAGGGTGCAGTTGGAGAATTAACCAATTAATTTAAGATAGTTAATGATGGAGTTTCGATTAGGTAGCTAATTAATGCAGGAGATTGATTCATTATATCTTAATGTGTCCTTTTACTAATTTAGATTTTATGGTTAGTCTTAATTATTTAGATTTTAATTTTTTTTTCATGTTTGAATTTATTTATTTATATTTTAATTATTAAATATGTTTGTTTATCTTGTTTTGTAATTACGTAGGGAATCCAAGTGAATAATATTTGACAAAGTTTTAATTTCATTCATATGTAT
Source organism: Solanum stenotomum (assembly GCF_019186545.1). NCBI lineage: Eukaryota > Viridiplantae > Streptophyta > Magnoliopsida > Solanales > Solanaceae > Solanum > Solanum stenotomum. The sequence goes on from NC_064283.1 coordinate 4,063,476, forward strand.
ATGGGCCTGTATATTACTAACAATTTCCTCGTGTCAATCACCATTGTCTGTATTGAGTATTTACCATCGTCAATCATCATCGCCAATTACTATTACATGCGTCTACAAATTACATAATTATCACCGACATACACTACAAATTATCATTTGTCATCATTAACAACTACCTAACACTATTGCTAGTACCAACATGGGTTGTTATGCACTGGTGGGAGTGATTCACCCTAACCAAAGGTTTCAGGTTCGAACCTTGGGTATGGAGAAAATCCTGTTGGGAGCGCCACCCCCAAATGAGCCCTACAGAGCGCGATCCGAATTTAATCGGAACTCCAATATGGACTTCGGACACTGAGTGGGAAACCAAAAAAAAAAAAACACTATTGCTAGCTACCATTAGAACTAGCTATTACCCACAACTACATGATCAACCAATACCATTCCAATACGCGCACACAATCACCATCTCCAACCGTAATTATCATTAATCCTCATATGATTTCTTTTAAAAAAAGATTTTATTGATATAATATCAAATCTATATTTTGTTCATAATTTTATATTTACTAGTTATGAAAAAGACAGATTATACATTCAAAAATTGAGAAAATAAACAATCTTGATAATTTAATTTTTAATTTGTAATGTAATATTTTAATATTCAATTCATGTATATATATATATATATATATATATTCAGATTAGGTCTTTTATTTAAGAACAACTTTCACATATAGCAAACACAGAAATCATATTTATGTGCTATATCTATAGTTTGTATAATTGCGCTCCATAGCAAACATAAATATGTTTATTTTGCTATACATATACAAAAGATCAATTGTATAATCTGTGTTTGTATAAAGTGAGAAAGAGAGAAAGGAAAAAGAGAACTGGGCAGGGAAATATTTGTGTTGTATAATTATAAGTGTATAGGACGAAGATATATGTATTTGCATGTGCATATACAATTTTCTCTCGCTTTATACAAACAAAAACACAATTTATACATTTCTGTTTGTATAAGCAAGAGAGGCGAGGGAGAGAGTGGTGAGCGAGATCTGGGAGAGGGGAACGAAAATATATGTATATATACAATTCTCTCTCGCTTTATACAAACACAAACACATTTTATACATTTGCGTTTGTATAAAAAGCGAGAGAGGCGAGGGAGAGAACGAGAGTGGCGAGCGAGATTCACTAGGAGAGAGGCGAAATAGCAACAGTTTGCTATGAGGTACAATTAAATCAAACTATGTTTATAACATTTAATTTGAATTAATAGTTTGCTATTATATACGATCTTCCCTTTATTTAATCTTAATACAAACAAATGATAACTTAACTGATACTTGAGTTTAGAGTCACCGAAAGTAATGAGGAATAAAAAAAGAATGTAATAAGTTATATAAGCTAAATATTATAACCATTACAACAGGATATACGATTTATTTTTAAGGAGTGGTTTGGTTATTGATAATGCAGTTTAGAGGCACAAAAGAAAAAGTACACCCAAAATTGAGAGACAGGAACAAAAATTCATATAATTTTTTGTAGTACTGTATAAAACTTACAATTTCGAAAACAGATTAAAAATCAAACCTGACATTACCTCATTAGAATCTAAATTTTGACATCACAGGTAAAATCAATATTTTAAGTTTATGAGTTTCTTAGAGAATTCAAATTCTTGTCAAGAGGATTTGAACCGTTGTCAAGGAAGGCTGCAAGACTTAAGTTGGTTATACCTTTGCCGTTGAACCAATAATTAGCGCGCGCGCACATATATATATATATATATATATTTGTGCTATTTAGGTAAGTTCTTCCATTTTTTCCGTTAACAATTTTATATGGAATTTGGATCTTATGCCGAATCGCAAATAACAAATTAGGCCCAATTGGAGTTAATTTGAGAATTTAATCCAAAAACATGTTGTGATATGCGCTGTGGGCTTTAGGCCCAAACGCTATTAACCACGAGAAGCTTTTCGGCGGTGATTTGCACAAATATGTTTATTTTCGTAGTGGTATTTAAAAGGGAAAATTACGCAAATTGAATTCATTAGATAAAGTATTTACTCAAATTAGATCGAATTCAAACTATTTAACTTTATTGGACCCATGGTTCAAACTATTTACCCGACTGCCCCTTGTTCTATTCACTGAACCACTGTTTCTCCATCTTTGATACCATCGGAGTATATATATATATATATACTCTAATGATATCAATCAGTAATTGAACAATCTTTTCACTAAAACACTGCATGTTCCTCTTGATGCCCTCAGAGTATATATATACCATCATGGTAGTGTTTTTCATTGAAACACTACTTCTTCCTCTTTGATATCATTATATATACTTTGATAGTTTCAACACGTAAATGTGCATTAGTAATTAAAACAGGGGATAATTTCCCTTTTTGAAGTACAAGTGTTTTTTCTCTATTTAAAAAAATTGAGAATTTTACGAGGTATAGCAAATATGTGTTTATGGTGTATATTAACCATACACCTTGGATTTCATCATCAAAAATTGTATTCACCGCTTCTTATACTATAATTCTCCTGACGTAGATCTATTTTTTTTTTTTTTTTGTCAATAGATCAATTTAAATTCATCTCAAGCCACCCCTAATAATGTAATTTGCACTAACAAATTATAATTTCAAACTTGTTTTTGTATTTGTTCTCCTCAAACTTCACATTACAATTATTTTTTTACTTCTTGGGGAGCCTTAAATGCCACCAAGTGGAATCAGTGCATCTGATTGTCATACCAGTAGCTGATCACATACTCAACAGAAGAAGTAATTGAAAATATTATTAATTGATTGGTAATTTGGTTAGTTTTATTCCTTAAATTTCCTTGGTTTAATCATCTCATATTTTGATTTTGCATATTGTACTGTTTGGTAGGTGTACGTACGTCTTGCCATTTAATAACAAGTAATAATTGATCTATTATAGCATCCAGATAGGATATTATAACATTTATTGAAAAGTGTTATATATAGATATTCAAATTATGATTTGAATTATATATGCGGAGGATAACTGACCAAGTTTGAATAGCTGATTGCATTTATTGATTTAATGCTAAAGAAACATAAATTGGAGTTAGGTGTTTAGTTGGTAGTAGTCATATATATATATATATATATCGATTATAAGTTGTAGTGGTTGAATCGATATAATTATCAATATGTTCTATACTTTTCATGTACTTTTTAACATTAAGTTGAGACAATAAGATATGTTTTTTTTTTATTTCTCATTCAGTATTCGAAGTCTACATTGAAGCCTTGATTAAATTTGAATCGCACATTGCAGGATTCATTTAGGGATGACACTCCAAATAGAATTTTCTCCATATCAAAGGCTCGAATTCGAAACCTATAGATTGTGGTTAAGAGTGGAATAGTTTCATCTGCACCACAACCTATGTTGGTCGATAAGATATGTTTTCTGTCATTCTCTTGACAGCCTTTCGTTTCTCAAACTTTTGCTAAATTGCCTGGACAATTATTTCAAAAATAATGATATGTTAGAATCTCTATACAATAGATCTGTTTTTTTCTTCTTTTTTGGAGTGGTCACTTCACGTGATGCAGAACTTCAGAAACATAATGAATTAAAATAGAGAAGATAATAAATAGGGACTATCTGATTTTGGGACCATTAGAATAACACATATGACCTACACCAAGCTAAGTGAGGGTATATATATAACCTATACTTTTTGGCACTTCAATATTTCTATATAGGTAGAAAAATTATATCCACACAAAGATTATGTACTTCATATCGACAACTCTTATTATATGGTATCTATAAAGATAGAGGAACCAATTAATGACGGAGTCACAGCCTGTGAAGGGGTTCAATTGAATCATCCTAGTTGGAAATCATATCGCACAAAAGGGATAATTGTGTATTACTTTAGGTCTTAGATTTAGATTTTTGAATCCCTTATTAATATTTCTGGCTTCGCTTTTGAATTTCGACCTTCCTTTCTTATTGGCAATTCTTTAGAAGTTCAAAAATCCTACTTGTTCCGAGACCTAGTTGCGAAGCTAAGAATAAGTGAGTTCAACTGAATCCCCTTCTTCCGAAACATTCTATGTGGTGTAATTAGGGTGAAAATATGTAAAACTTCTCATCACATCGAGCCTTCAAGGATGAATGGCCTCTTTATTATGGCTTGAGCAATATATTCTTACCATTAGAACTAGCTTTTAGGGTTAAATTAGACTCAAATTCTATTTCTTTATGAAATAAGTAGTTTGATATATACATAAGCCGATTAATCCTGATCTTAACATAAGAGAGCTTCTAGTGGAGTAACAAATTAAAGGGCGTCAAAAATTTATTTTGAAGCCACAAGTTAAAAGAAAAAGGCAAAAGTTGCTAATGAAGTTCCACAATTGGTTGTATTTCATCACTATATAACCCAATAGGAAAGCAAAAACTTATATCTTAAGCAATGTTCATATGTGTACCTTACGTTATTGATAACAAAATAACGGTAAAAGCAATCGAATACTTTCGTATAAAATTTGCAAATTGCAAGTACATCAACGCCCATGAAAAGAGATTTCTAAAGGATAGCTCATCGTATGTAAAATATAAACTGAGGCAGAGTCAGAATTTGAAGTTTATGAGTTTTGACATTGCCATTTAAGCTATCACTCGTCTTAAAAACTAGTGAGTTCGAACCCGTAACTAGCCCTCTTATATGGTTGTCCAAACAATGATATTGTATGACAAGTGGTGGAATATTATTGATAGTTATTATTATAAGAAATAAGTAGCAAATGCATTTTTTTGAGAAAGTTGGGGACGTGTCCAGTGATTCAATGATTTTTTATTTGGTACACGACGATAATAAAAACATTTTTTGCCATACAAATTTGTATGCTCTAATTGATTAGTGTGTCCATGACCATGACCAGTCCCCTTCCAACTCCAAATTTCCATCTCGGTCTGCTATTTTTTCTATTTTTAGCTATTATGATCCCTTTTATGTCCTTTTTATTAGCTTCAAAGTATTTTCATTTCCTCGATTCTTGATAAACTGTATTTTAGTCTCATTGATATCTGATCTTTAATTAATTGAAACGTGAATTTTTCATCTCTTTGTTTGTAATAATCATAACTTAATAGTGTACGTGTTTTGCACGTGTGTATCGCATTAATTAATAATAATTTATTGTGTGTGTTATATTATTAAGTACAAATTACAAAAGAAATTTTCTTTAAAACAATAAAATGTACAAGAAATTAAATGTACTTAAAGAGGAACATGATAACTCACCATCACAGTAATAATTAAGGAGCAAAATTAAGTAATGAATCAAATTTCGTATTATTATTATATTACCAATTGTTTCACCATTTAATTACTAATATAATATGTTAATTTTATATTATTACTCCACAGACAGTAATATTGTCTTGATCAAAATAGTCCAAATATAGCATAATTTACAAAAAGAAACTATAAACTCGCATTTCTATTAATGGAAGATTAAATATGAAACTCACATTTCAAAAAACTCATATTTCTATTAATGGAGAAACTAACAATTCCTAAATTATGTCAAATTAATTGAAATGAAGGTTAAAGTCTATCTTGGCTCATCGTTTAGAGTTTGCAAACCCCAATCAAATCGCGTCCGTAGCAGTCAATTCTCTTTAAAAACGCTTTATTCTCTTATTCAATTTTATTTGTCCAGTTTCCACTTATTGAAAAATAAAAATCTATTTACTTATTCATTATATTACTATAGTCTTCCCATCATTTCTTTTTCTCTCTCCTCCAATTCCTATAACTTGAATAAGTAATTGGAAAATAAAAAATTATTAACATTCCTTCCACCAATATTTATTGAATAAGTAAAGTCACGCAAATGATTAAAAGAATAGATGCATAATTATCCTATACTTTGAAGTTTGGAGTTAAATTAAGAGACTGATTCGACCAAACTCTGATTAATTTAATAAGTGGTCCAATAATTTAGAAATTAATGAATAGTGCTTAGCCGACCACAGTATTAATTAGTTTAATTAATCCTTTTTCCAAGAAGAAGTGTATAATTAATATTGATTGGTTGAATCTTTCTTGTGCCAACCGCATTGCATCATTTCATACAATAAAACTCCAAATAAATAAATACTATGAAATTGTAATAGCCGACCAAAACATTGGACAAGTGGAAAGATCCTCAAAGATCTCTTTTATTTTAAGATTTACTGTGGAGTATTATAGTATGCTACTAATTAAAATAAAAAAATCATGTTATGACTAAACCTCCAACCACCAAACATCAAGCATAGATAGCAACACCATTATATTATAATTATCATTGAAAGATATTGTTATAGAACTTGTATTTGGTGGAAAATCACAACATTATTGGACTTCAATGAACTACTTTGCTTTATGGTATGTCTCGAAGAAACTAGGCTAATGAAATGGAAATATAGGGTGTACATGTTTAGTAATTAAGTTGTTACTTGTGTTTTCCTAATATTTGATAAAGATATTATAACAATAATATTCAGGATCCAAAATAGGTTGGGTAGCGTGGAGAGGGTGAGTTGAGTTGGGGGTGGGATAGAAGGGGGGCATTTAGATGAGATTGAGGTGAAGGATTGATACTTTTGGACGACAAGAAAGGAACTCACCCTTTGACACTGATACAACAAAGGCGGGGAAGGGGGAGGGGAGGGACAATTCATACTGTATCATTTATGAAATTTGTTTTTTTTTTATATATTTATTCTACTAATAAAAGTAAGTTGTCTAATGCTTAATGAACTTATTTTCCTATAAAAAGTAATCTCCGAAACATTCTAAACATCAGACATGGGAAAATTGGACTTAGAAATGTTTTTTTTCCAATGCAAGATACATACACGACAAGCTTATGTGTATAATTCAACAATAGTACTGATTGTGATAGAGTAATATATATACGTGCAGACATTTTATCTTTAATAAAAGATTTTGAATTTAAACCGTAAGAATTAAATCATTTATAAGAAGCGTTATACTTGTAAAGTAACATTTTTGTTACAAATCCAAATTAATCAAGCGCGGGATATTAAGCTTTGAATAGAGAAAAACAATACAGATCAACAGAATTGTTTAGGATTAGTGTTTTAAAAATAATTAAAAAAATGATTGAGCTTTTGATGCAATATCATATCCGCCTCGTACTTTTTTTTTTTTAAAAAAAAAAAAAAATCCGCCTCGTACTTATCTCCATGTTACTGATTAAATAAAACAAACTGCACAACTAATTTATTTTAGTTTAAATAAACTATGCATCAGAAAAAGTATTAAGGAATCTGAGATATACTTCAGAATCTGTACTTTGATCTGACAGAGTAAATAAGAATTCCTGGTCTTCATGTGAAAACAACTGAAACCCACCGATAGGATAATGGTGGAGTGATAAGTATTAAAGGTTTCGAATTCGAATCTCTTGAATATAAAATTGCTTTTATTAGAAAACGTTCTACCTTAATTGAACTTAAAAAAAAAACTGAAACCCATCCAACAATTTGAAAAAAAATAAAAATTATAAATCTTGTTATGAACTGTGTATGTATATATGCCGTGATTGTTCGATTTGTGAAAAGCCAATGAAAAACATCGGTTGGCACTTGGCTCCACCACTCAAACAGATGCATAATATTAGCAAAAACAACTTAAAAAACTTAACACATAATTAATAACTCTAATAAAATCTTACTAAAAAACAAATAACTCTAATAAAACGATAATTTTACATGTTTTACGCCTTTTGATTGATCATATTGTTTCTCATTTTTACTAAACCTCATCCCAAATAAATGTGACATAACATGTGTAAGTATAAGTAATTAAGTCCTTCCAACATATTCCATACCTTATAATTTCATTACAAATTTACTAGTTTTGACGTTTCACTTCAATTTTTCTTAAGCTAGAAATAAGAAAAATCCCAAAAAAAAAATCCGCAAACCACTAATTTAAAGTTTAAACACACATATTCAATTTCATAAAAGACCTAAGCCAAAAGGGAATTGGTCCCTCATCGATGAAGGCAATAAAGCTTACATAAAAATTTCAAAAATTCACACCTGATACTCTAGATCCGCTCTGACTTAAAAATTATTCACAAATAAAATAAATATCTAAAAGAAATTATATAAGAGTGAAAAATATAAACACCGCCCAGGTGTGCGTCATCCAATACCCAAGCAAACAGGGAACAAAACTTTCCTTCTCAGCTTCATAATCATCATAATCCCCACCCCTGACAGTGACTTAATTAGGTCCACTATTATTAACACGAGTTATGATACAATGGTAAAATTACTTTATTCTTAATTAAAAATCTCAAATTTAAATCGTCAATATGAAAAAAAAAAGTTTTTATCTTACTAAGAGCATCATCGATCATATTCAAATGTAGAAAAAAGGATTCTACAGTACATGATTCATTAATTTAATCGAAACATCAATACAAAATTCAGACAAAAGGTTAATCAAATAAATTAGGACCACTACTTTTTTATCTTTTTTTTTTTTTTTAATATATTAAAACACCATGGCTCTGGCGTGGGGACTCCATCGTATGGCGGTGGTGGTCTCCACATACGATCAACGTCACATATTTTACCGGTTTACAACACAAACCCCATCTCATCTCTCTTCTTCTTCTTATCTTCTTATCTACTTCTAACATAAAAGAGAATTTGTTTGCCAACTGAATTTTTCCTTTTTTTTTTGTAGGCCATATCCTGTTTTTTTTTTGCTTTTATCTTCTATTATTAGTGATTCATGACGATTCCATTCCAATCTTCAATGGAACAGTAACAAAATTGGGAATTATGAGGAAAAAACATTCAAATTCAAAGAAACGAACAAACACTAATCGTAATTTTGAGATTAATTTCCTTTAATAACTACCATAATTGATAATATTAACATATAATATAATCCCTTCGGATTATATTTCATACATGGATCCTCAATATATCTAATCGTCATAACAATAATCCCCTTAATATTCGCCTCTGTAACTCGCCGCTTATGGCTTTAATTTGAAGCAGAGATTCAATCATCTTCGTCGCAACTTTCTGGGGTAGGATATTCATTCAAATCAGGCTTCATCATCATCCTTGTTGATTTCGAATTGGAATTACAGTTGGATTCAGGAGGAATAGCAGTAGAATTATGAATCGCAGTTTGAAGAGCATCAACTCTAGCACCTACCTCAGTAGCTTTCTTCCTAATAGAAGCAGCTGATAGATCGTGATTTTCATGGTCATCAACTATGAATTCAGGGAAATTAAGCCTAGCTGAAGGACCTCGCAAGTAAAATACAGCGGTATCGTAAGCACGAGCAGCAGCAACAGGGGAAGAATAAGAACCAAGCCAAATTCGAGAGCGTTTGTTTGGTTCTCGAATTTCAGCTACCCATTTACCCCACTTCCTCATCCGTATTCCTCTGTATGGCTTATCTTGTTGGTGTTCCCTCTGCTTTCTCTTTTCTCCTTCCATCATAGTTTCACAAGAAAAAAAAAATTCACTTGTTTCACAAGGAAGAAAGAAGATTGGGAAGGAGAAAATTAGATATATGAAAGAACATATGTCGTATTTAGAACAAGTGTCGTATATATATGGAGGTGGGAATATAGAGATAAATTTTGTATTTATATATGGAAAGAGAAAAACAAGTAACAAACCCTATGATGATGTGAGTTTTTTTCTTTTAAATCTCTAATTATCCAGTATCTACATTATAGTTTGATTAAATTTGATTTTACGTTAGGAAATTCTACATTAAAAATCAAGCACTCATTAATGAAATAAACTACATATCAAAGAGACTCAATCTCAGACTTCTTAATTAAAGATAAAGGAATATTTATTATTCCGTCACCGTTCCGTGGGTGATGATGTGAGTTTTAGTGTGAGTGATGATTGAGGGAAGAGAGCATATGGAGCACGCATAAGGGGAGGGAGTAATTGTTTTCTTTGCTAGGCTGCTAGGCACGGCCGCCACGTTGATCTTCCTTAAAGATAGGTACAAATTCGGCCGACATATTCCATCGGACCATTTTTTTTCTTTCTTTTTCTTCACAACAATTTCACTAATTAAGGGAGGAAATAATTTTATTCTTCGATTCAAAGTATTTAGGGGTCGTTTGGTAATCGATAAAAGTTAGCCAGGTATTAGTAATGTATTACTATTAATTATTAAGGTATTTGTTATATATGTTTAATTATTTTACTTCTTAGATGTACTATTTATTCAGTAATCAACTGATATATAAATAAATTATTTTATAAATTGAAATGACAACAATATTAGTACTCCTTAAAATCTTAATCCAACGATCAAAACACACTGAACCTCTTCTAGCATTTTGTTCGTCTTAAATTAGTTGTTCACTTTTTTTCTATATAATTTTAAAGATATCATAGATTTTAAAAAAATATTAATTATGTCTTAAGAATTTTTTGAAATTTTTTACATTTACACTTTTAAAATAAATAAATTTGTAAGAATAATGGAATAATTAATTTTATAAATTAATAAATAGTTTAAAATAATTATTTATAATAAAGTGGATAATAATTGATACTCATCATTTTTTCCACATATTTAGCTAAAAATAGCTTTTGTAGACAGGAAACTTGAAATTCAAATAATTATCTAAAGAAGTACAGAATAATCATTGAGGTCATTAAAATGGTGTTGACGGTCGGCTCTTTCCTTTTTCTTTTTTTATTGGTCTACAAATCAAATGAGCTCTAAAAATTTACTAGCCTAAAAATACAGCAATTTTAATAATAACGTTACTCATTTTTTCTTTTTCCTTTTTGAAATATGAATGCATTTTATATGTTTAACCATAGTTTTGTCCTACATGAATATATTTATAATGTATAAATAAAACATTAAATATATACATGAAATTAAACTAAATTGCGGTGCCACACTTCCTCCTCACGCAAAGATCAAACGTTTTGAATGTGACGCTACGATATTTATAAATTCTCCATTTATAATTTTAATCGCAAACTACGATATAATTTTTTAAAGAGACGTAAAAAATGGAAATATGACGAAGAAATTAATTTTTTAAAGTAATTTTCCTAATAAGATCTTATATGACGCAAATCTAAGTCAGGCTTCAATACTATTGTTAAACAACGAAAAACAAAAAAAAAATTAAGGAACAGCACCAGAGGGTACGATTAGGTTGCTTTTAGTTGTAACTTACAATTGCAAGTATACTTCAAAATAAATTAAATCAAAAGATGTCAATCGTTATTTGGCCGATGTGGACATTGAATGCCTTTCTCTTCCTTTACTCGTATTAAAATTTAATTAAATTTAAAATTTTATATATTATAGTGCTTATATTTTGAGCGATATTTTTGATATGATTTTTTCATTTTCATAAATTTAATTCAAGTCTTTTATCCATCACAATCATATCGATAGATGACTAGACTTTATGTCACATAAATATTTATGTCAGTTTAATTTTTATTTTTAAATCTTTTTGTTTAACTTCTATGATTGCACTAAGTTTTATTTTTTCGTTCAACAATAACGACAAATGTGGAAACATCTTCATTTAAATCAAATAAAACATCTTTTTCCAAGCATAATATTTTAATTTAAAAACATATGTAATCCAAGAAATATTAATTCAGAGCTGACTGATTATGGCTTCCAATTGGTGATTTAATTTAAAGATGTTGATGAATTTGCTATTATAACAACTTAGGAAAACAATTAAAATAGTACTAATAAATAGACGTTAAACCTAATTGAACTTTTAGACAATATATTTACGGGATAAGATACTCAATACCTCGAATGTCTAGGATTAAATATGTAATGCGTGAATAACCTAATACGAAGTCCAATATTAAATAAATCAAGAAGTAAATTGTATTTAGGTCTTTTTTATAATGATAAGTGAATGTAAAAACGTAAAACCTAATTATTTTTACAATTTTCTTTTATTCCCTCTTTCTTATTTTGCCTTGTCACTACATTAAAAAAATGATCTTTAATGATAATTAATTAACGATAATAGCTTAATTATCACCAAATAAATATATTTTGAACGACAATGTAAATGTCCTTAAAATCTATAACTGCATTTGATTCAATATTAATTAAGTAATACCGATGATTGTTTTAATATTTTTTATTAATATATATATTTATTATAGCTAAAAACTATTTTTATTATAGTGCGTTTGTTTTTCCTTTCCATTATATGTATATCTATCTTTGCCAACACAATCTAGTGGTAGAACTCAAAAGGAGAAACATACAATGAATTTTGACTAAAATGGATTAACAATTAAAGATGAGGATGACTTTAATTAGATTGTTGACAAGTTGGTTGAAGTTTTAGGAGGGGCGGTAATTAATATTATTTTAATTGCAAAAATAATACCATAGGTTATATCATCAAAATGGAAAAAACAAATTAAGTGTGAAAGTAAGTCGGTGTGGTGGCGTTTGAGAGTGACTTTTTTATGTCCACGCAAATGATATATATTAAAGTTCTAAACACATGTACATGCCACTGATTTCAGCTTACATATAACCTTACTTCCGTTTCAAATCCAAACTCTATTTTTCTATATAGTAATAAAAATATTATATAGTATGACTTTTATTTTAGAAAGAAAAATCTCTTCATACTGGATTTTAAGTAATCCAATTAATATCTTAAAATGTACTAATATGGAAAGTTTTGTGTATTATACCGTCTTTTTTATATATATATATATATAATTTAATACTTATTTTAATAATTATGTGAAAAACTCGTATAAATTTCGTGAGATACGAATAATATTAAATTATATTAAGAGTGTTTGTGTATTGTGTTAATCTATTATTTGAAGTAATCCAATCAAATCTTTAAAATTTGCTAATGTGAAATATTTTGTGTATCATATTGTCCTTTTTCTTAATTCAATATTTTACTAACTACGTGAAAAACTATTGCCAAATACTAATAGTATTATATTGTATTTAGAGTATCTGTACATTGTTTTAGTTTATTTTGAGTCTCTTTGGTACGAAGTTGCCTTTGTTAGGAAGCGCTTTACCCCAGTCTAACTTTGTTCATTACCTTAAGATTTTGAATTAGATACTTCGAATCTTTCACAATATTGAGTTGTCAATTTTGGGTAGAGCGAGCTCTTTTACAAAAGTAACCTATTAATACTAAAAAAAATAAAAATCTCGTGAACTTTAAATTTTAGTTTCAATTCTGATTGATAAGATGAGCTTTATCTAATTAATATATCCGATATAATCTTATGAGTCGATGAATTTTATCAAAACCATCTTCTCGAAATCATAGTTAGTGTGTTTAGAAAATTTTGTATTAAAAACTTAAACATTGTAGGTAGAAAATTGAAGATGTTGGCCACTTTATTTAATTAATATTAGTTAGAGTAAATGCGCACCGAGCTAAAAAATGAAAATAGGGACATGTGGGGTTTTGCCGACTTGCCTATTTTGCTTGCGTCCGCCGCAATACAAAGCAATCGGCTGCTTAATACAAACAAATTTAATACTTTGGACAATTTTTACACGTTGAAGATAATTTTTTTATATATGAAATATAAATTTATAGATCATAGTTTATATTTAAAAAAAAATAAAATCACTATTTGAGATAAGCTAACTTAGTTTGGGTCCGCCGCAATACAAAGAAATCGGTTGCTAATTACATAAAAAATAATACAGAAGTTTGCTTTGGTGCTACTCCTCAATCCTCATGATATGTGTATTATATTATTTTGTAGTTTTTTTTATTTTTATTGTTTCACACGAATAATAACTCTTCATGATTCTCACGTTTATTACTCTTTGAGAACGTAACGCCGACATTTCTAATCAACTTGCAAAACCAACATCACTGCAGATTTATTTTCGATTCACTTTACGTAGATTGATTAAACGTAGAACATATTTCACTTACTTGTGATTGTATTTTTTGTAAGAATTTTTGTTACTTATGTCAGTATTCTTACTGATATTTTTAGATTGATTTTCTGAGAATATTTTTAATTAAATGAATAAAATGAGGAAGAACTTGAAAGATTAAATTGATGGTTATCAATCAAAGAATTCCACTTTTTTTCCAAATACATAACAAACTATATATACAACACCAAACACAATGCTCTATCCTCAAAGAGAAAAAGGGCATTCTCATAAAAAGAAATTAGTAAAAATGGACCCCAAAAGAGTAGGAAGTATATATAGAGATGTATCCAATTTCTAACAAAAGAGGAGAATTTTATAGAACTCGTGACAAATAATTAACGTATAAATAGAATAAATTAACATAATAAACTTCAACTAATTTGGTATTGACACCTAAATGATTGATTGATATAAAGTATTACTCCCTAATTAGTTTAATCAAAACAAATAAATAAAAACGCTGATAAAGACTTAACATTTAGTATGTCGTGGGAGGAAGGGAGAGGATCATTGTAAAATGCAACAAATATTGAAATAAAATTAGTTGTGTTTTAGGCATAGAAAAAGACTTCACAGGCAATACCCACTCCCCACAAAATGTATCTGGCGTTTTATTGTTAATAATACAATCAAAGAGATTAACAAGTTTCAACTTTTATACGAATGAGGCTTCAACACCGGCGCGTTAAATGTGCGGGTTGAATTGAGATTAGATAAGCTAAAATATACGAGATATTAATCTATTCAAATGTTATATATGTGAAAGTGAGCTAATGTGTTTGTTGGACGAAAATTAGGCAAGTTATAATGAACTGAATTAATAAATGCATTCAAGGGTATGGCCTAGTGGGTTGAGTATATATCTTCAGTTCCTATGTTTAAATTTTAGCAGAGACAAAACACTTAGTGTTTTTTTTCTATATGATTTTGTCTTAGTGAACAGAGTTGCTATCTATTGCTGGTGGAAAGTGAGATATTTTATGGAATGAGTTAAGGTGCCCGCAAATTGGTCCAAATTATCAAAAAAGAAAAAAAAATGAGTGGGTCATTAATCTACCTAAATGTTACTTCGATTAAAATAAATTAGGTCAAAATGAGTTAAATAATACAAATAATTCAATTTTCTTAATTTTTACTAAATATTGATTTTTATTTTTTATTTTTATAAGTTCTTTAATTACTTAATTACTTTTTCTATTAGAAGTCAGGGGCGTAGCTATAGCCATCCGAGGGTGTCCAACTGAACATCTTTCGTGAGAAAATTACACTGTATATATATGTCAAATTCTACATTTAAAGGAAATATATTTAAAATTGGACACCCTTGACAAAAGTTATGATTTTGGCATAGTGATAATGGGTGTCCATTTGAGTGAAGGAGTTACGGGTTTGAACCCGAACAATTTTTGTTTTATTTTGACAGCCACTCACTATTATTCTTGGCACGTTTAATAAAATTTCTGACTACACCACTATTAAAAGTTATGACTATATATTAATATAACATACCAAAAAAAAATTGATAAATTTTTTCATAGATTGATTTGAACCGAGAGTCTAACTATCATCACAATTTTTAGATGAGTTGAACCGAACAAGTACGAATAGATTGCCATAAATTGACGGATTATTTCTAAACAAGTTGAATAAGTCATGTTTTCATGGGTTAACTTAATTAGTCTTAATCCACCAAAAACTTAGATGAATTAGACGGGTCATATTCAATTGAGATGTTGGAAGTAATTAAGTATAAAGTTAGCATCAAAATAAATTAACTACTCTGGTAATCCTCAAATAAAGACAGCCCCACTGACAATGAACCTGACATATAATGAGAACCATTTTGACTAGATACAGAATTGTATTTGGACAACAAAAGATTTAATTAAAAGCATGTAGTAAGTAATATTTTGACTACACTTGGAATGAAGTAATGCAAAATAGTGTTCAAGTGATTAAACACATATAATAGTTTGATACACTAACAATGAGTGCAAAAAGACAATCATTATGCACTAATTTTTAATGGTCAGAGCTCTTGTCCAACATCAAACTATATAGTTCCGACAAATCTTTCATATTCAGTCGATTCTCAGGTTTCAAATTCGAGTCTCTGAAAACTTATTAAAATTCTATTGAAAGTGTCTATTTTTAAAATAAATCTTGCAATGAACGATATGAATTTAATCAAATTTTATTATAAATAATGGACATCGGTCGGAAAACCTAGAAAAAAGAAGAAGAGAACATTAGACATGGTCTTGGTTGGATAAAGTAAGTAAAATGACCTATATACAATGTTAAAAGGTGCTATCAAAGTTCTAAAAATTATTTCACATTACTTTCTCTTCTTAACACAGTGAATTAATGTTCGGAGTAATTTAATTATAGTAAATTATCACTATAGTTGTAAGGTTAACGTATTTGTCAGACTTAATATGAAGATTGAAGAGTTACATATTTTATCGATTAACATATTTTTAGCTACAATTTGCCTAATTACGCTCCATAATTATAGTTCAATTTGCTATACTAATTTTTGTTAGTATATTTTCGATGTTTTTATTATAAATTATACAAATTGAGTTATACCAGCAACATATTATATACAAGTATTTGTATTGTATACAAACTATCAATATAAATAAATAAGTAATAATATATAAGTGTTGAAATTATACAATCGATTCGTATAAAGTATTGTGGGTGATAATATACCAAAAATAAATATACCACCAAAAATAATAATAAAATATATAGAATCAAACATCAGAAATGAAAGTTTGTATACACACAAATACATATAGTATAATAAAAAAAATTATTAATACATATGCATTTACATAAATATATACAAATATGATTTATACAAATACCTGAGATTCTTCATAACAAATTAGCTACGATTCATAATTATATAAAATTATAGCTATATTAAATACACTAATAATGTTTGCCAATTCGCGTAAAATGTCGTTTCAAGAACATAAACCTTTTGGGTAAAAGAGATCTGGTTCTCGACCCAACCTAGAAAACAACGTCCAAACAAGCCATTAGGTCCACTATCATAAAATGGGCCTATTCCCAAAACTCAATGAAGACTTTTCATGTTTGCAGCCTGCGGGTATCAAAGCTTTATCATTCATTTTGAAATGGACTAATAAGAAAATAGTGTCAAATGGAGCGGAATAGAGGGAATGATGAATATTGTATTTCTCATGTGCGCATAGAATAATAAAATATAAGGATGACATTAAACTTATTCTAGATTTACACTTTCATATTAATTTTTTTTGTAAATTTTGACATAGAAAAAAAGAGTTCAGCCTTTGCCTTTGTTAAAAAACTATGATTACGAGATGGGCTTTGATGGGCTTAGGCATGGACTAGTGGACAGCTTGATCTGTTTTTGCTCGGCCGATTGTCATTGTGAGAACTATGGGTCAGTAAATTTCAGAAAATGGACGATTAAACAGAAAAAAAAAAAAACACTAGCTAATGTGTGTTAGGACCGTTAAGTGTTTATCATTATGCTAAAAACTATAGTTGATCGCAATGACATAAATTTACTTCTTTACCAAACTCCATACTCGACAAAGACTCCGACTTGGTCCATCACATGAGCCTCAGTATAGGGAAAATGTTGATGTTACCCAACAATCCCTCTCCCAACACCTTTCACATGTGTCATATCGTTCTTGAAAGTAGAAATATAGAATTCATGATCTTGGTTCTGATATTACTTGTTAGGATCAAGCGCTTAATATCATATCAAAGTTATAATATTAACTATTAGCAAGGATGTAACTTTATTTCTTAAATAAGCCTATCAAGTAGGAGTCATTCTTGACAATCCGTTTGATCTTGATCCATCACATTAGCCTAGTTATAGGCAGGATGTTGACGTTACACAACAATATGACATATATATAATCCCAACATTTAGGGTTAACTCTTGTTGACACATAATTGACGTGTGGGTGACATATATCAATGCCTCATCATTTACTTCTTCTAGTGTAATATTTTCATCAAGCACAAAAAAAAAATTCAAAAAAAATTGGCCAAGTACGAGATTAGTTTTGCTTCCTTGCTAAATGTACCCTACAACCATAATAATTAGGAGGAAGATATCTTTGTTCCAAAGTAGGAAACAAAATGAAGGGACAAAAGCTCCATATTTCATGCTTTTCTTTACTATACTAGGAGTATATCCTATGACTCCTTTGAATGTTTTTACCATCTACTCTTTTTTTGTGCCACTCTTTCTTGTCTCTCCTTTTTTTTAAAACAAAAACTTTCACTTTGTCCTTTGCCGTGCTTTCAACGGATATACTTGATTTCCTACTTCCTATATACTTATTTGATACATTTGAAGGAATCAATGTTGGACACGATATTTGATATTCATTTTTACGATTCTATTAATATGAGTTCATGTTTCAAAATTTCATTCTATAGTGGTATATCGCGTAATATCATATCAGATACAATTTTATTTTAAAGCTTAAATTTGAGATATTCGACTAAAAATGAAAAAATACTTACCACCTATCGTAATCTATTGTGGTTTTTTATTTCTTATTAGTAAAACATAATTGAGAAGAGGAAAGTCATGACGTAAAAGAAGATCTCTTTAGTTATAACTTATAAGGGTAGACCATAGAAGTCTTGAATTTTCATGTTATGTGAATATGAACGACTTTGGTAGGAAATATTTTTTTATTTTATACGATGCAAATTTAAATTAACCAGTTAATAAATTTTGAATACGATTATACAAAAATACCATTTATATTTCCCCCCTTAATTATCCCTCTTAATTAATGTTTTCTTTAGTGATGTCCGACACAAGCAGGTCTAGCAAACAACTCTTTTGTTTGCATCTTTTTCGTGAAAAAGAATACATGATTAGCTTTAACTAATTTCTTTTGTGATTGATAGATGCCTATTGTGATTCTTCCTAATCTGTCAATTAATAATTAATTTGTATCTAACACACTTTCACAAGACTGATGATATTAGATTATGACGTGAACTAATTGTTCTTGTTTTATTTATGTTGGGTATATTATAAACCAAAATAAGTACCCTTCCTTAAATGATACATTTTATATATATTTGAAAATAATATAACTTTAAACTTCCATTTGGTCGTTAAATAACATACAAATATTATCGCATATCTGAGATCACAAATTTCAAAAGTCTTATTGTCGTATGAATATAACTATCACTTGTTTAAAATTGCATATTTTAAAAATTATTTTTTAAAACTCCGTATCAAATTAATCAAACTACTAAACATAAATTGAAAGTTGATGGAGTAGCTCAACCCGATTCCTGCTTGTTAGGTTAATCAATAATTCTATGAATTTAGTAAGTACAATAATTCTAGCTATCTCTTCTGGGAATGTCAAGTACGTTATAACAACAAATTTGGGAATACCATAACAATATATCAGTATAGTCTTATAAGTGTGGAGATTAAAAAATATGAAGTGTACGTAGATTTTATTCTTATCTTTGTAGAATAGAGAAATTATTTTGAATAAACCCTCCATTCAAGAAAATCATTTTTCAAAGACTTGTTTGAAAAAGAATGCACAAGTAAAAAAAAATTATGATGAAAATATTAATGAAAAAAATCCAGCCAGTAAAAATAGTAAAGATGATCATTAAAGTAAAATGAACAATAGTAGTAATAAAATTGAAGAATAAATTGCTACTAGAATAAATATACTCGAGCCGATCATAGGTATTCCGGACTAGAAACTTGCTCTATCATCAAGAAGAAAAGGACCACTTAACTACTTACTAGTCGTTTACTTTAATTCTTGACCTCCATACTCTCCTGTCTTGTCCGATTATACAATAACAAATTTAAAGAAGGAATAAAAAGGGGTTGACCTAATTTATGATCATTATATTTTAATTTTTAAACCATGAAAAACCACGAGAAATACAATATTCAGCTCATATAAGAAGAAGAAGAAGCTTATTATTATTATTATTATTTAATTAGTATGATTCAAATGTTGTGTAGTATTATTTTTTATTTAAGATTTTCTTTTCTTTTTTGCGTGGATTCTGTCAAGAAGAATTGGCCTAGAGCTATAATTTCAATATGTTCAGCTGATAGTTATTGAATGTTTATAAGTAGCTAAACATTTATTCAAAATTGTCATAGTCTATATAGTTGTTCTACCGTATTGATTACTTTTTTTTTTTCCACTGGTGTCCGGTATCCAGATCCTGACTAAATTTGAATTTGCGTCGGAAGGTCCCATATTAGGGTAAAACGCTCCTTAACAAAAGGACTCTGTATTCAAGGAGACTTGAACCCGAGACCTTTTGATTAAGAATAAAGGAATACTTACCTCTCTATCACAACTCCGGTTGGTACAGTATTCATTACATGATCTAGAGTGAATGGACAAATAAAAAAAGGTATTATTAATGGAGAATATTAATTTAACAAAATTGCTGGCCCTCTCTTCGTTGTCTATCTTTTACTTTTTCAAAGTTTTGAGTCTTTTGTACAGAAAAATTATGTGTAAGAAGAAGAAAAGTCTGAAGATTTGACCAGCTTTTGCCATGAAATTATCCTTTTTTTTGGGTCTTTTAAGGATCATGCTAATGAATCCAAAGAAATAACAAGAAAAGTGAAGCCAAAGAAAAAAAAATGTAAAAGCAAAATAAAAGTGGATGATGCAAAATCATTACTTCAATTGCATCCCTACGCTTAATTAAGAATTGTGATAATTGATTATAAGTGATAACTTTCGACTTAAAAAAATAACCATTCCCTTCCTTTCAAAATAATTGTCATGTTTAGTTTTTCGAGAGTTGGTCAGTCAAATTTAATTTGTTCGATGGTCATAAGCTTATTAATCTGATCCAAATCGGTACGTGATAATTCCATGTCGCCTCTCTTTCTCAGAATTTTTTTTTGCATAAATTCTATCTTTTTTAATCTCATGCATTTCGTTGGTCAATCCATTAAATTAATTTTCAAATATTAATATAAAATTTTAGAATCAAAATTTAGTTATTCAGACAAATACATTGTATAAGTTATATTAAAAAGTTATTTTAAAATATTGATCAAAGATTTTATATATAATTTGACTCTCGAGAAGCAGACACATTATTAGTATTTTGTGACGGAGAGAGCATCATTTACCTTGTACTATGAAAACAAGTTCTTACTTTTGTATATTTCTAGCTTTTTCTTATTCGTTTCTTTCCTTAGATTTTCTGTTCTTGTAATTGTTCCCCACTTTTGATCTTTACTTCTCTACAAAGTTAAACGTCAAAATAAGAAGGTTCGATTGGATAAAAACACTCAAAATAACCTTAGAACATAAAATGTCGTATGCAGAATTAATATAAATAATTTATTATCACAACTCTACTTGTAAGTGAATTTAAATTTAAGACTTTACTTCATGTCTCAAATTAAAATTGTTTCCTATTATTATTTTAAGGCAATATAATATTGGATCTATGCAAAATACATGAAAACAAAAGTTGGAGCACATGTAAATTTATTTTTTTTTGTAATTATTTGATTATTTGAATCCGCGAGATTGATGGGTTGAGATTATATATCTGGAATTAAATCTTTTATATACATAAAAAAGAAGTTAATTTTGCGTATAATCACTTAGGTTATATATTGTAATCTCTATTCTCATGTATAATCTCTTTACTTTATATACTCTAATGATAAAAGTCAAAATTCTTATTTTTGTCTAATTAAAGTTACACTATATATTACGCTAAAGTCTAAAAAAATTCACTTTTTTAGGCCCACTATTTGATTATCTTTTCTTAATTAATTCTTGACAATTAACAGTCCCTTCATATTAATTTGGTGTTGATTTTAGGCAAATTCGACACAAGTCAAACCATGTATCATTGACCTCCATTTCAAGAATTTTATTTCTCTCTAGAAGGTTTTTTATTATTATTATTTTTTACAAATAAAACAAAAGAATATGCCTTTCTATGTCCTTTGAAAATTTAAATTAAAAATAAACGAGACACGCGTCCCCTAATACCCAATAATGGTGTGGGAGGATATTTTTTTTAAGTTGTTTCAAGAGAGATTATTACTCTTTAAAATTTAGAAATAATTTAAATTTTATTTTATTTTATTTTTAATAAAATAATTTATCCTAATATTAAAAGCTTATTTTTATCATAAACTTTAAAAGTCTATATTATTTGTCCAAGTCTATTGGTGGCAAAACAAATATTGAGATAATTTCTTGTTATATGACCAAGCTTTGATAGACAAAAATATTTAGAGTTCTTAGCAAAAATTGTTTTACTAAAATAGGTTTATTTAGGTCCTTTAGAAATGATTCTAGACATCTTTGATTTAGTCACTTAAATGTGTTAAAGTAGAGTATTGTTTATTTGAACGTAAAAAATATTAAAAGTATTGAAAAAAGTACTAAGAACATCAAAATCTGTTGGAACGATTGAAAAACGACTAACTTGATCGGTTTGATCCCAAAAATCGTTTTTTTTTAATATTAAAATCGACAAGGTCAATCAATTGTTTTTACCCAAAAAATCAAGAAAATAGAAAATCGACTAAACTTGATGGTTCAAGTATCATACAAAAATATTTTAGTATAACCGATTAGGCTTCTATTTTTTATCTTACATATGCATTTAAACTTTTTAAAAAATTGTTTCAAAAAATTGATCTGAGCTTTTTGTTTAATCAAAACTCTGATTGAATCTTTTAAATAACCAAACCGAACTATGATGAATTTTTTTAATTTTATGGCACAAAAATATCGATGCGAGTTGGTCAACTTTTTAGTCGGTTCAAAAGTCAATTATCTTTTTCCCATTGATATCGTGTATTTAGTATTCTTTGGTAGTCACATATTCTGTTAGTCGGATAAAAAATTCTTTATTTTAACAAGTTTAAAGAATTAAAGATGTCAGGGTTCATAGTTAAAGAATTAAAACAGAAGTACTTTCATAAATATGAAATAATTTGACTAAAATCCTGAATTACTCAATATATATGGATGAAAGATAATAGATACTTTAACGATTAAATTAGTCGAAATGTGAGTAATTGATTTGTAATAAGTACAAAACAAACCGATTTATTTTTAATCTCATACTCAATCAAACACTATCACATAAATTAATAAAAAAAATATTTTTCATCAATTTTTACCTGTTCAATTTAGAAAATTAAAAAATAATTCATCACTTACTTTCTAATTAATCTTTTATTACCTATAGCATTTTTAAAAATATATATTTAATAATATAATAAAATTATCCTATTGTAATTACTCGTTAAGAATGCGTCAGGTTAATACTTCCTTTGCCCATATATATATGCCATCATTTTAGATTTTACACATCTTAAGAAACTAGGTAAATTTATCATTATATCCCTATTTAGTGATATTTTGAAGTCAAATTTTCAATAAATTAAATTGATCAAATAACATGAATTTAATCATTTAGTTTTCTTATGTTGATCAAATTCATACTTTTAAGACTAATAACTCTCAAGGATAAAATACGAAGAATAGTGTTATTTATGTATTGATTTTATGAAATAATAAGTAATAATCTTAAGGACTAGGGGCGGAACCACCCCTCTGTTAGGGGTTCATCCGCACTCTCTTCAGTGGAAGATATTACTATTTATATATGATTAAAATTATTTTTTATATATATAATAGATGTCGAATCCCCTTTGGTTAGTTCGTGTATCTAGTTTTTCAGATTTTTAATCCCCTTATCAAAAATCTTAGTTCCACCACTGTTAAGGATAATATATAAATAAAAATGAAAAAAATACTGAACAAGTAAAAATGAACGAATAGACCAATATAAATATGTATTTATGAGCGTGCCTGCATTTTTGTCAATATAGAAAAGGTGTAAATGTTATCTTTTCTTGGCATAGCACGCCTCTCCCATTCTTTCCATTTACTTCATTTTCCTTTACTCTTTCCATTTTTATTTATATATAAAAAAATAATGTCAACTTTCTCTCTTTTTGGTCTCTATTGCAGTCTTTGTTGAACCATTCTTTTTGTGTTGCCGCCACCGTTCCTCTGTTCCCAAAATAAATAATCTGTCCCACAAATAAAATAAAATTGGAAGATGGAAGAATGGTTAAAGATTTCATTTGTAGCAGTTTCAAGTGTGATTCTTGTTATAATTGTAATCACAATAATTAAACGAAGATGTTGTCCAGGAGGAGATCAATCAAAAAAACAAACTCAGATTTCGAAACTTCATCATGTAAGTGTTCACGATGTTACAAACAAATATTATGTTGTTAAACAAGGTTTCAATTGGTCTGATCATCCATCACTTGTAACTGACGCCGTTGAAAATGGATGGTCAAGATTTGCTTTCACATCTTTTGCTCCATCTTCATCCATTAGATCATCAGCTAGGTCCATTTTAGGATCATGTGTTGGTGAAGAAAATGATATGAGTTGGGAAATTTGTCAAGATTCATCTGATTTTATGCAGAAAATTCGATTCAATTCTGGTGGTATTCGAAAACTCAATAGAAGCAGTAAATTTACCTCTGTTGTCAAAACTTGTTTGCCTTTACCAGGACCTCATTTGGGAAATTCATCATTTCCACAAGAATCTTATTTTGAGATTACAATTTTGCCTTTGAATCAAGATAATAATGTTGAAGTTATGGGAAAGGTAAAAGAGGATAAATTAGATTTGGAGAAAATTAAGCTAATTAGAGAGGATTCTTCTAATTCAAAGGCTAATTCAGAGTCTTTGGTTCATGTTACAAGTAGTAGTAGTAGTAATCATAGGGGAAATGGACATCAAAAAATTCAAGAATCAAAGGAGAATTTGAGAAGTGATGAGTTCATTGTGTTGTCAATTGGGCTAACAAGTGCTGGTGCTCTTCCACTTAAACTTCCAGGCAGCTATCCAGGTTCCATTGGATTTAACTCAAATGGTTCTGTTTTTCTTGATGGTAAGTTATCTTTTTACTCACATATTCTCGTTGTTTCAATTTGTTTGTGTGATTTACACTCTATTCTCCTTAGACCACAGTGTTTCACTAGAATGTTTTCTTTTGTTATTGTTGTTGTTGGTGGTGGTGGTTTTAACTTCGGAGTTTAATAAAGTAAACAAGACTTCTGAATTTTGTTGTCTTAAAAGACATATAGAATGTACTAAAATATTTTTTAATCTTATGATGATAAACATGTCATAAGTTAAAATAAAGACTTATACAAAAAAAAAGAGGATGAGAAAATGTTCCCAAAAACTAACTTTTCATAGTGGCCATTTTATTTTATTTTTTGCATTTGATAACAAAGTTTATTTACTAGCTCATTGCTTATTCGAAAAGTCAC
Organism: Solanum stenotomum; assembly: GCF_019186545.1. Taxonomy (NCBI): domain Eukaryota; kingdom Viridiplantae; phylum Streptophyta; class Magnoliopsida; order Solanales; family Solanaceae; genus Solanum; species Solanum stenotomum. The sequence continues at coordinate 4,088,908 of NC_064283.1, forward strand.
ATAAGTAATCAGTCATTAGTGTTTTTAATTGTACATGATCAACATTGTGGAATTGTAACACCACAAACAGAATTTGTCAACATACACTGATAACAAGTCAACAACCAAATAATCACTAGTATTATCTTCTTTTATTGTTGTTTGTTGAAGTAACTGAACTTTACCCGTTAAACAATTAAGTCAAAAAATGTAACCCACTATAATAGTAGTAATGTTACCTTGATGTCATAGGTTTTGTCGTTATAATAGGTTAAGTTTAGTGACCTTACTCTTATAATGGCCTAAACTTTTCAGGTAAATCAATTTTATTATTCAATAATGAGTCACTAGACACTATGTATCTACTGCAAGTACTTATGCATATATACCTATTATAAATGTAAGGTCTACCATCTCGATCTGTGTACGTGTCTATCCTTCCCGATGCCACTTGTGGGGTTATAATATGTTGTTGTTGTACTATAGCGTGACACGACATAGGCGTTAAGTGTTTAGTGACTTTATTGTTACAATTACGAAAGTTTAGTTACTTGTATAGTTAATGAAGTTTAGTAACTTTAGTGCACTTGTGGAATTACACTGAGTATGGTACTGTTATTGAGGTTTAGTAACTATACCCAACTTGTAGAATTACACTGAGTATGTTATTGTTATTGTAGTTTAGTAACCATACTTGAAATGGTTTTTTTCAGGAATGAAATTGGTGTTTGAATCACAAAGAGAAGAGTGGGGAAAACCAGAAAAAGTAATTGGTTGTGGTTACAATCCAAGCCAAAAGAAGGTGTTTTTCACAGTGGATTCATTGCTAGTACATGAAATTTTTTGCAAAACAGAAGAATTTGGGAATCCACTTTACCCAATTTTAGCATCAAATGGTGACATTTTAGTACTAGTAAATCTTGGACAAAGTGTATTCAAATATCCACCAGCAAATCTACATAGGACACCAAATCCTTGCTTCATTGGTCCAATAATGCAAAATGATTCACCAATTCTTGGATATGAAGACAGCAAGGAACTTTTCTCTATGGGTAGAATTGATGCACAATGGCTTAATAGAAGCAATACAAGAAGTAATAACAATACTGTTAATAGTTTGAAACAAGTATTAGATTATGATTTGGAGTCTGAAGGTGATTTATTTGAAATTGTTTTAGATAATTGTAATAGTTATTCAAGATCTCCTAACCCTTTGTAACATATTATAAAAAAATCAAATGTAACATTATAATTTTGTACATGGTTTTTTTTTTTTTGGTTGTATGAGATATTGTAGACCATCAAAGGGCACTAAATTAGAAGATATTGGTTTTATTTTATTTGTTAATTTGTTTGTTGTTGTAACAGTAAAGTCACTAAATTAAAGAAGATATTGTATATAACTGTATTGTAATTTTGATTAATGATGCTATTTTTTTAACAGAATTTGTATTTAGGATACTATTTCAATGGAAGAAGACATGTCATAATCTCAGAGGATGCCACCTAATCCCTTGTCATTATCAGGTTGTTGTGTTATCTTTGTATAAGATCTGTATATATCTTAGTCTTTTCAGATTGTATTTGTGAAATTACGTTGAATTTATTGTTGTTAACTTCTTGTCAGGTAGAAAGACAACACTAAAGTCTAGCAAAGAACAAAAAGAAGAAAGCTAAAAAAATTTGAAGAATCAGATCTTATTCTTCCTTTTAATTTTGGTGAATCACATTTGTTGAATTATAAAAGCCATCAGTTTTTCTTTTGATTGTTATTTTTTAAAACATTTATAATATTTTTAAGTACAGAAAATTATAATTTATAGTACTTTTTTATATTTTTCAAACATATAAACGAATACACTATGTGAAACTAGAGTATTGACTCTTTTATAGAAATGTTTACGTCAAATCAACAAATTAAAAAATATATGTTATTTTTATATATATATTTTTCCAACCACTTGACTATAATTTATTAACATTATATATCTTCGCTTCAAATTATCACTTAACCAAACGTGGGACGGTGGGAACAAGGCCGGAAATCTTCTTGTTAGGATGCTTTACACGGCGCAAATCCTAATTAATTGAGATTTTAATACGAATACTAAACACTGAATGAAGAAAAAATACTAGAAGCGAGAGGGAAACATCAATATCTTTTAGGTGTATATATTATCTCTATTATCATTATAATTTATGATAATTATTAATATAAAGTTTTGGATTTTTTAAGTTTAGAACAAAATAAAGGCATGCTCAATCAATAAAGGAAGAAGGTGAAGATACTGATGAGTTGTGAAATCCCTAAGGGGATATATGTTGTCGGTGTTTCATAACTTGTATAATTCAGATGCATGAATTTGCTCACATTATTTTCTTAATATAATGGTTGACACTCTAAAAAGACTTATATTTTTAATTACTTGCAAACCTCAATTAAGCTAATTTTTGTATGTCTTGCACGTTTTCAGTTTAACTTGAGAACGCAAAGACAACTTTATATCCTTTTATTTGAAGGGAAAATTGAAAGAAGCAATGATATAATAATATCTGTAACTATATTCTTTTCCTCTTTAAAGAAAAATACTATTTTGCTTGTTGAAATAGACACCAAATGTAGTTTACAACAATTAGTTTTAGAAAAGAAAAGTATGGTTACTGAGTCAACGTTGATGAGGTATAATTAATGGAATAAATATAAATGAAAGGGTTATCAACTTTAAAATATTCGAACAAACAATGTCGCAATAGAGATGATTGATGAATGAAAGGAGAGAAACCAGAATAAACAGAGGACTTTTAACACCCTCCTCTCTCCTACATCTCCCTTTGATATAGAGAAAATTGTGTTGAAAGCGCCTGAGCCCTGTTGTGTGTGATCTGAATTTAGTCGGAGCTCCAACACGGGCTCCTAACACCAGGTGGAAAACCAAACAAAAAAGCTCTTCCTAAGGGCCCTCAGTTAAGTAAAGAGAGAAGAGAGGGAGTTGCTCGGATGGTAAACACCCCTCACTTCCAACCCGAAGGTTGCGAGTTCGAGGCTCCAAGGGAGCAAAAGGGTGGGAGCTCCTAGGGAGGGATAAAAATAAATAAAAAAAAAGTTAAGTAAAGATACTGATTTTGTACAATTCTAAATGTAATCAGAAACAAGAGAAAGTACGCAAGTTGCATATTGAATCATAGACAAGATAAGCACCCAAAGTTAGGCACAGAGTCACTATTACAACAAGGACTATTGGTGTTTGCTAAGAATCAAGAGAAAGTTACTCATAGTCAAATTTAATTACATCGTCTTCACGCGGCTAAAACTAGAGTAGAGCTGGATACTGCTTAGCCTGCTGCTTCACTCGCTTCTTGTACTCATCTGTATCCTGCAAAAGTGATTTCCACATTATTCATAATGACAGGCGAGTCTCTTTGATCTGTTCAGTTAAATGTAAGAACACGCCAGGGAACTATGGGGCAGTTTGGTTACATGGATTAGAGGGTTATCCCAGCATAAAATTTGGGATTAATTGTCAAGTGTTTGGTTGTAGGTTTTAGCTAAACCAGGATATGAGTTGTAGCAAAAACTTGGGATTATCTATCCTATATAGAAGCTGGCTTTATAATTGGGATAACCTTGTTTTGAACTAAACAACCCCCCACTTGAGTTATTTCCATATAGCATATTATATTGATTGCAAGGAAGGTAAATATGAATCATTAGACTAGAAGTTAAATTCATTGTCACTTCGCTCCTACAACCAAGTAATCACTAGAACGAAAAATTGTATGGATATCAAGTACATTGTAGAATTATTTGTTACTATACATTAGGCATATATGATTGACATACGGCAATTGAAACCATGTAAGGGATTAGGATTAATAAAGAATAATCCAGGTATAATGTTGAATGTCAGAAAATAAAAAATCCAACTTGAGGAAACTCAAGCAAATAATCGTCAAACTCAAGTAGAGCACCTGCATATAAAGCTGATAGCCATCGGTTTGTGCTGGATCATCGGGATTTGGCTGGTCAAGCAAATCTTGTATACCCACCAAAATTTGCTTCACTGTAATGGCTGGCCTCCATCCCTAACAACAAGTAATAGCAAGAGTAAGAACCCATAGATTCAATTAAAAGCTGTAAATACCAATCAGCAAACATAAAATAACACAATGGCAGCAATAGATACTTACACTGTCCTCATTGAGGATGGACAAACAAACAGTTCCTGAAGGATAGACATTTGGATGAAAGAAACCTGCTGGAAACTTGCACTTCGGGGGTTTGCTTGGATAGTCTTCACTGAAATGCATCGTTATTGGATAGTGACCGCCCTCCCAGTCAGTCTGTACCAGTCATAAGATTGTATGTTATTCTTCACAATCATCAAATGAAGGAACAGGGTGAAGAAAGAGGCAAGAAAGGGATTTTGATTACGGTAAACACTTGCATAATATCTTCAAAGGAGAAAACCTAAACTATCTTAGCCTTAACCAATTCTAAATATCCAAAAAAGAAACTCAAGAAGCTAAAAGTGAGTAAATGATTCAGTATTCACTAATTCTAAGTTACTGAAAATAATTCTCCTTCCACAGGTACATTAACTACCCGTGAAAAGTAGACTATTTCAAAAGAAATGGGTCAGTAATGCAAAGTTGAGAGAAAGACAGTTTCCACATGAAATATAGGCCAGCTTGATCCATGATTAGTACTTTGAGGAAGTTACTAATGGCCTCCAAAAATCAGTTCAAGACAACATTTTTTTCTTGTGACCCAGCGGTTATGTGCAGCCTGTGCTCAAACTTCCTTTTTCTTTGAAGAGGACGACATGAACTCTGATTTAATCCAAATACAAATCACATCATTGAGATGCTTTGTTGACTCAACCTTGATACAGAGATGTCTCATCCAAAATTCATGCGAATAAGTGTAAGCCTTGCTACTCCAGGTAAAGCCATTATATACCGATTGGTGAAGTAGCGTTAAACATCCTTAGTGGTACGAAAAGAGGGGTCTTGATGACATCATTTGCATTCTTCTTTTTCCTCATTCAGTCATAATGAAACTATTAAAGTTCAAACCTTATAACACTTGAGAAATACATTTACACTTCTCCTAAACAATGAACTTTTTACACCTCATAATAAACGCAGAAAGCATGAAAATCACTTTTGTTGCAAGCAATAAATGTATGAAATTACCTTACCAGGCTCCTATCTACTGAATTATTATTACTACCTTTTGGGTTCAGAAAAGGGATATAATCAACTGATAGATGTACCAAAACAAGGGAACCCATAAATAGAAAAGAAAACAATCTGCGGCAAGAGAAACCATCAAGTAGAATGTATGCCTTCAGAACATACTCTACTGACTTATTTTGTTTAGAACAATCTCTCTCCTGCTCTCTCAATCACAAAATGCAAAATCTTTCCAAGGACTTGTGTGTCTATCACTTCTAAAGAACAGCAGAAAATTGATTCAGGTCCATAGCTAACATATTGGTTATAAGAAACATGGTCCAAAGCTAATACACCTCTAAGATTGACCATACAGATGAACACTTCGCAGCCTCCATGCTCTCACAATAGATTTCAGTCATTCAGGTGTTTCACCTGGAACTAATGTGAAAAAGAAGGCATATTTCATATCAGAACAGATCTGAGAGGCGCTTGTTTGTTTTCTTCCTTTAGGCGTGCGTGAGAATGGCTTTTTGTGTCTGTTAGAAACATCCCATATAATTCAAAGACCGACCTACATTTTGTTGTACTCCAAGAAGCTGTGCCCTGGATATTTATTATACCCATCCTTCTTCTTTTATCATCATCTCACAACTTTTTTTTTTTATATGACAGTGGTGTCTGCGCCAACTTTTGCGCATCTTGACTAATTCCACGGGATACATGTCATCTCATATCTCTTTCAGGCAAACTTGAATAAACCATATTAACTTTCAAAGACCATGAACCCTAATTTTGTTGTTCACTCAAATGTCCTTAAAAAGCTCTCCCAAGGTTCATGATTGTTGCTATTGTGTCACAAAATAACAAAACCTAACATGCCATTTTTAGTTTCTTCCTTCTTTCCAGGTTTAGGAAATAAAGATTTGGACGGACGGTCGACCAGATTGGACACTTACAAAGACAGTGATTAGGAGATCAGTGGTTGTAATGGTCTAGCTGGAGCAGTAAGTATATTCAAGGCCAAAATTCAAATTCATTTCAAAAGGAGAACAGGTTCCGTGAATGAAAGAAAAATAATCTTCCTTTTCTTTGTTTTTCCCCTTTTACCTCTAGACAGTAAACTAGATTGGGCACTTGAAAAGAAGGTGATTAGTACATGGTATCAGTTGGCCCGGCTGGAGCTGTTAGTATATTCAAGGCCAAATTCAAAATCATTTCAAAAGGAGCACAGGTTCCACAATGAAAGAAACAAAACAATCTTCCCCTATTACAAAGATCCAATTATCTTGAAGTAGGCAACCACCCATCTCTTTGCTTCAGAAACAATGAGTACCCACGAAACACGACTACTGCCATCTTCCACCAGTCAAACTAAACTAGTATAAAGAAACAAACGGACTCACCAACCAAACAGAACCTGGAGTTCTCAAGTCTACTTTCTTTTATCAAATTCTTTCCTCTCCCAACTAATTTTAGCCTAAAATACAACAACAGCAATAATATACCCAATGAAATCCCATTAAGTCTGGTCTGGAGATGGTAGAGTGTACGCAAACCATCACTTGCTCGTGGAGGTATAGAGGTCAGCTAATTTTTGCCTAAAATATTAAGCTTAAATAGACCATGTACAACCACGGTTTCAAATCCGTGGTAACAAATTCTCAGCAGATTAGATTAAATACAACCCCTCAGCACTTGAGAAAAATGCTAAGTACTAACTACTCCGCCCAAAAATCCTATAAACCAACCACCACATAAACCTGAACAACAGAGTAACTACAAGCACGAAGTTACTGATCATCTACCAGGACAGATACTAGCACAAAATATTGCAAACAATGTAGGAAGATGCAAAAGAAAGTGACTACTCAACCGAAACTTACCGAAGGTTTACCCGGGATAGAACATTGCCAGACCATCAAATTGACAGTACCATCAGGACCAGTCTCCGGCTTTGCCACAAAACCCTAACCAAAAAAATCAACAATTAAAACCCATTAACATACACCAAAACTACCTTTAAAAAAAGGTAAAAATGAGGAGAAGAAAGATCTTACATGAGGATGATTCTTACGCCATGCTTTCCTCTCCTCAGCGAGACGACCACGCGCAATTCCGCTAGACATTTTCCCCTAGACTTGCAAAGAAAAACTGGGAATCACTCCTCAGCAAGACGACCAAAGGTTTCTTTCTATACACACACTCCTATAAAATGAAGTTAAATTTTTTTTGTATTTTAAAAAAAATTGTGTCTTATTTGAAACCATCGGACTTCAACACATGTTCATACTTTTGAATATTGTTAAATCTTAATATAAACGATAATTAGCAAAACTAAATTGATTTGATTTAATATATAATTATTTTTAGAGGTGTCAAATGAGCAAGCTAAATTGAATTAGAATGAATCAAAATAAGATAAGTTAATAAATAAGTATTTGACAAATATAACAGTTTTGCAATAAGAAGTATGGAGCTAAAATAACTGAGTGAAGTTTCTAAAAGAACAACAAAAAATAAGAATAAAACCAAGAGGGCAACATTTAGATGGAAGTGTGACACCGTAAAAATTAATGAAGAAAGGCGCAGTGCTCCATGCGCCTTACAGCAAGAAGACCGGCTACTTCTAAGTTGCAAGTCAACTTGCGCCTCGTAAGCCGCAGGTCAACCAGCGCCAGAATGGGATCCTTACATATAAAATAGCCAATGTATATTTGCATTAAAATTTCATGAGGCTAAATTTATTTTAATGTTACCTTTTTAGTTTCTTCCATAACTCATTGTAAAACTTTTTCAATTTTTCAAATTTTTATAACATGATGACGTGTAATAATATATATATATGTGTGTGTGTGTGTGTCAACACTATTATACAGTCTCAATATACTTCCTACACGAAATACACATGACAAACTTACATTATGAATTGAACCAAATTGGCAATTCTTAGAGAAATTATAATATAATATTATTTAATACTGAAGATTCCATTATTTCATAAGTTACTGCAAAGTAATGGGAGACAATGGAAAGGTAGAGAGCTTTCTACACAAATTAAATCATAAAGGCTACTTCTATCGGCTAGGGTTGTGGTGGAGTGGTAAGTACTCCTTCATCTTTAATCAGATGTCTCAAGTTTGAGTCCCCTGGATACGGAGTGTCTCGAGTTTGAGTCTCTTGGGTACAGAGTCGCCTTTGTCAAAGAGCGCTTTACCCTAGTATGGAACTTTTCAGTGCGAATTCAAATTTAGTCGAACTTCAATGTGGATAAGGACACCAAATGAGGGGGGGGGGGGGGGGGGGNACTTCTGGTCAGTCAGACATCCTAATGGAAGTCTACTTAATTTTCTCAATAAATTAGTTGGGTTAAAATTGGCCCAAGAGGTACATGATCCACATTCTAGTTTAGAAGTATTCCTGAAAACTCCTTTAGAAAAAAGGCCATTTTCCATAATATGGGCTTTAAATGTCTTGAGCCTTTCACTAGTTGCTTTCTTTCTTGATTGTCGTTTTCCTTTTCATTATTCTGTTATGTTATACTCGAGTCGAGGGTCCTCCAGAAATAGTCTCCTTACCTCCATGAGGTTGGAGTATGATCTACGTACACTCTATCCTTCCAGACCCACCTATGGAATTTCACTATGTATGTTGTTGTTGTAGATATCTTGGGCCTTATGGGCTTTCAACTATGTTTTCCAAGACGGGGACTATTGTTCAAGTTACGACAGTTCACTAAGCAAGCTCTTATGGTGACATTTGCATATATACATCTTTTTTATCGTTTAAACATTAGGTACCTAACACTATTAATCATAAAGAACCTAATATTAGTTGAAAATCATAGCAATTTTGATACAAGACAATGAATTATGGTAGACATAAAATAAAAAGAACCACAATCAGATTGCATTAGTGCTTTAATGTAGAGCCCAATTAGGGGCCAAAAATATCAATATCATAATTACTTTTTCCCAGGAATCATATCCTTTCTATGAAGCCATAATAATCTCTTATATCTTTAATAATGTACTTAATTAAAATGAGTGCCCAATGCACTGATTAACAAAGAAAAACTATCCTATTGGACCTAAAGGAAATCTATTTAAGCTACTCTTAATTATGCTACTAATGACTCAATTCTTTTAAATAATAATTAATAAACACAAAAGGGGTAAAGACTAATTGAGAGTTTTCTCATGGGATTTGATCTAATGAGAGGGGACATTATGTGTGTAAAAAAGAAGGATAAGAATAATGCTTGTATTGAAAAGGAGGTGGGAGCATGTGATCTAAAGTTCCCACATGGGTTGAAAAGATCAAAAGTGAAAGAAAAAAAAATGGTGGGGGGTGGAGGGTGGAGGGTGGAGGTGGATGGTTAAAGAATCAATGCGGAAATCGGAAATCGGAAATCAGAAATCTCGTCAAGAGTGTTCATGATTTAATATGTATGTATAGAGAGTAGTTTCTTATCTATATATATATATATAGTATAATTTTCTTTTCTCTATACTAAGTATATTTTTTAACAAAGAGTGTTTAACTGATCACTCTTCATTCTACGTAGCTCAGCCAATAGGAATAAAGTAACTAAAGGTTCATAAAACATTGCACAAAATAGTGAGTATTGTGACATATTTTAAGTATGGGATTTAGTGAGAAAAAAAGGCAATTTCATTGGCTGTAAAATAAAAAGAAAAAGTGGAATATAAATTTTGGGATGAATATATTTATGTGGTTCATGTCCTCTTGTGCTAATGAGAATGTTGTGTTGGGTTTGCAGTAATAATTGTCATAAAGCTGTAAACATGTCAATGACAACTAGAAAGGTGAAAAAGATAGATGGTTAAAAAGTAGCAGAAGCATACTTCGCACTACAATAGAGATTCTTATATATAGATGGATTGGAATATTAGATAATTGTTATTTTTTATATATCAATATTGTCCGAGTTAGTTTGTTTTTTTGTATTTAGAGATGACAAAATTTGCTCATAAATCACGATTAGCCAATTTTAAACATTTTGGTCTATTATGATTTATCCAATATAATATATTTAAAAGTTGAATTGATATGTATTTCATATTAACCTACGAGAAAATTTTATGTAATATGTTGTATAAAGTCATAATAAAGGAAAAAAATTGATAATTAAACAAAATATAAGAAAAGAAAAGAAAGAAAGAAACTTGGTAAGAGTTTGAAGAGAAAAGAAAAGAAAGAAAGAAAGTAACTTGGTAAGAGTTTGAACGATTTGAGCTATGATCAACTCATTTTGACCCAACAATCATTTCAGTCCATCTAATTGTTTTTGTTGATCATTAATTCGTTTATTTATTAATTCAATCATTTTGATTCGTCTAATTCAATTTTTTGCTTTGAGCATATGAAAAATTATCACTTATTAGCTTCTTCTATATTTTGCTTCTACTCATAATATAACATTAGATCAACTTTTCTCGAACTCTAAAAAGTCTGTCTGCATATCTTATCTGAAAGAAAATAAAGTTGATCATATGCATCTCAAACCTTTGTATAATTAATTAATAGAAATTTGTTTAAAATTGGATAAAAATATGTATAATGTATAACTTAATCAAGTGTTTATAATTTGAACATCATGTTTAGACTAGCTCCTTGAATATTACTTTATAATTTAAGACTTTGTGATTGGTCAATATATTAGAGTTAGGATGATGGAACAACTCAACCACCAATGACCAATTATTTGGGACAAATGAGAAAACTAATTAAACTACATATGACCGACCTAAAGAAAAAAAAATTTAAGTAGTGTTTGATGTACTATTTTTTTTTTTAGTTTTGACAATTTAATTCAATTGAATAAGACTTTTTGGAAAATAATAGTGTATAGATATTCAACTTATAATAATATTAATTATTTTATTTGCCTAGTAGGTGAGTTGAAAACAGCAGGATTTATTGCTTGTAGATGGTTACAATAATAATTTTTCTAACTTCCAATTGAAAAACTTAGGTTCTACGCCTTTAATTTGGCAAAGAAGAAACCAACAAACTTCAACGGCATTATATTACTACCCACTAAACTGTATAAACTTTATTTTGGTTCATGAATTTAAGAAAGATTTAAATTATAGTACTCCATATATTTTGCTAATGTAAAAAAAATTAACATAAATATATCACTCGATCGTTATAACAATCAATATATCTACTTTCTAGGTTATTATTCACTTTTAATGAATAGATAATTATCTATAATTATCTTTCGATGACTTGATTATAAGGGCGAAGTTAAATGTGTTGGATGGGGTTCAAATAAATACTCATCGTCAAAAACTCTTTTGTATATATGTAAATAGTTGAATCTCCTTGATTGTAATGACCCTAAAGGTCATTTTTGGAAATTTTCATAAAATGACCGTTTTACCCCTCCCGATAGTTGCCCCGAGTCCTAATTGTTGTGTTTTCGAAGTTGGTTTGAAGGAAAATTGATGAAAAGTGAGTTTTTTGAAAGTTGAGTTTTTAAGAGTTAAAGTTTGGTTAAAAGTGCTATTTCGAGTCATTTGGAGTTTCGAGACTCGAATCGAATTCCCGTCGATTCCAGCAGTTTTAGAATGTCGAAACGGGTCTATGAGAATTTACGGAGTCGAATTTGGAGTTAAACCAAAGATTTGAGGTCCTAAGTTGCTAAAATTGTGAAATTTTGATCAAGAGTTGACTTTGGTCAACAAACGAGGTTCCGGTGCTCGAAATGGAATTCCGAGGGCACCGTTGGATTCAGGGGGTGATTCTAAGTCTAGAATGAGTCTTGGTTGAATTTTTAGAGGCCCCGAGTGCGTTTCGAGTTTTTGAGCCTAAAGTTAGTTTCTTGACGCCTTATCGGATACCGGGTCAAGGAGACCTC